>NC_057705.1:891454-926454 GCF_014466175.1 Vespula pensylvanica
TATTGTTATTGTTCTTGTTGTTTTAAGCCATCTTTTTTCTTCTTTCGAAGATTATGCTATTTTGAATGATTATTAAATATATTAAATCTTAAGTTTAGATGTAGTCTTTGAATTAATGAATATATTATGAATTAGGGATACGAAAATGTTGGTACAAATGTCGAATATAATGTTATTGCTTAAAGTCAACATATCATTCATTGTATGGATCACGGATTTTTAATTTTTTTTTTTTATTTGATTGTTCTTTCTCTTTCTTGTTCTTTTTTTTTTTTTTTTTTTTTTTTTTTTTAGAAAAATCGGTTATCGACTTTTTAGTGAGTAACAAAGAAAATTAATCTTAATTGTTGTTCAAGTTTCTATTGGAAAAATTTAATTCATTAGTATAATTCATTCAGTAAGATTTAATTCAGATGTAATTAAACAAGTTAATTAGTTATTGAGATTAAAACGCGAGGAGTATTAAAAAATTAATAGCATTTGTATCGGGTTAGAATGTGAAAGATATTTGAAAAAAGGTTATAAATATTTATTAGAATTAAGATTATAAAAAATATTTTTAAAAAATTAGAATTATTTATATATATATATATATATATATAAATATTACATATATAAAAATTCTAGTACTAGCCTATAACTAGAATTTCTTTAACCTTTTTCTTTTGATAATACGAAGAGGAAGGCACGACATTTCAAGAAGAGTTATTTAAAAACCAATTACGCTTCTCAAGCTGCTTTTCTTTCGGGGTAAAGAGAAGAGAGGAATGTCGAAGAGGAAAAGTAAAATTAGAAAGTATATTAAAGTAGGGTCGTGCCGTTCGTGTCGTCTTTGAAAAGTAACCGGATATGTTTGTCAACAGTTGGTTCGTCTAAAGAAAATATTATAATATTTTTTAGAAAAAAGAAAATGAACACTTAAAAATTAATGCCTGTTTATTAGGAACTGTTAATTAGGAACTTTTATAAATTGATTAATAATCCAAAGGAAACTCGAAAATATTTTTGAATGACGATCGAATTTAAAAAAAAAAAAAAAATGCAGTGGTATTTAATTTTTCTTTTCTTTTCTTTTCTTTTTTTTTTTTTTTTTTTTTTTTTTTAATTTGAAAAAATATTTCTTATCATTTCTTCCAAGAAATGAAAATTATATCGTTAATAAAATATATTTCTTCTTGAAGCTTTAATTATTAAGCAAACAGATTATAGTTGTTTATTAAATTATATTATTCTCGAGTTTCTACTCATTATCATTCTTTTACCTTTAATTTATTTTTATAGTTTTTTTTTTGTTTTTTTATTGAACTAATATATACATATATACATACATATATATATATATACACATACATATGTATATATATATAGCCAAGTGTATAGCAACTTAAGAATGAAATTCCAAATGACGTATATATGTAAAGTAGACACTGCGTTTGTCTACTAGCGCGTGATCGTCTTTTTCTCAGGTATACGGTGTCCACGTCAACTAAATACATAATGTAATAATGTTCAACAATATTGGACAACCGTACATAAACTTATATGTATCAATTTATATATATATATATATATATACATATATATATAAGTAGATATATTTATATACTTTTCATTAATCATTTTTCTTCTTTCTATTTTTCTTCTGTTTTTTTTTTTTATTCATAAAAAATATCCCTATTTTATCTACTAAGGGATAACATATATTTGTTAGATGTCAATATATATAAATTACATGGAGAAATATTATATAAATAGATTATAGGAGTTGAGAGACCGAGAAATATGAATTTTTCAAATTATTTATCTATATTGATAATACTCTTGTCTATGTAAAACTCTATATTAATAAAATTAATAATCTACGTGTAAAACAATTTATTCGACAAGATCTCTCTCCTCGTTGATTATTTTTATTAATATTTTGAAAATGTGGACATTTGTTTGTAATACTATCAAGAATTTTTTTCCCTAATCCCATTGAATTATCCATCTACACTTTCCCATTCTTCTTCTTCTTCTTCTTCTTCTTTTTTTTCTTTGATTATATATATTCATGATATTTCCAAGCTTTTTTTTTAGTTCTTTATAATATTCAAACAATCAAATATACTATGCAACAATAGAAAAGCTCAATGTCTATAATTATGACAATGAATGTTTCATTTTGTATCTTTCATGTGTAAAAAGAAAACAGAAAAAAAAGAAAGAAAAAAAAAAAAATGATAAAAATGTTATTATATGTCTATTCTATTATGCGAGCTTGCACGCTCGTGTAGATTGTATGTTATTTACGAAAAATTATTTTAATAATGGATTGACGATATAATAAGGATGATTTTTGAAAAAATAGTAATAATAATAATAATAAGAGAAGCGAATTTTGCGAGAATGTCCTGTGATTGGACGAGCAAGACAGTTGGTCGACGTGTACGGATCTTCGGCGACGGAGAAAACTGGTCCACCCACGGATATCTTGAAAGAATTTTTCTTCGACCGGTCGACCATCGACACACGAGATCGACCTCACAGAAAGGAAAATTTTGCCAAATACGTATTGTGTCGGACGTGTATTGTATTATATATACATACATACACGCATGCATGAGGTCTTCGTATTGGATCAAACGAAATTCTTTATATTTTTCTAGGATAAAAATGAAAAACTAATCTAACTCATAATCGAAATGATTCGACTAAAACGAACAACATTTGTTTTTTAATCAATTATATCGAAACGAATGAATAATACGACATTACACGAGAGGACACCCTAATTTATTTTCCTCAATCATAATTCAACGTGATCAATCCTTATAATTGTTATTCAACGACGAGGACCAATTAATATTTTGACGAAAAATATAAAGAGAATGAAATTTCAGTAAATAGGAAAGAAAGTCAACTCGTAAGAGAAACTAATCGATTTTATAGGATTCAAAAATAAGAAACGATTATAGCAATAACGACAGCGATTTTTTTCATTTAACAAGTAAAGTCTAAAATTCAGTCGTCCATCTCCTCGGTAGCAGGTACTTGACCCGAGATCTTTAAATACGTAGAAAGAAGAGCTAACGCCAAGAACGAGTAACACGAGATGCAAGAGCGAATCTATTTGTTGACTACGTGAACATATACACACACATACACACAAAGAGAGATACATACATACGTACAACAGCTGGACCATATCGGACAATTCGATTTTGTTCTCCCCAAGAGGCCATTGGCCATCACTTTCAAATCTCGATCACATTAATTCTAAACTCGAGAATTAGACACAATTGACTCTCGATTACAGATTTCTATCTTTAACTAAAAGAAAAAAAAAAAAAAATTATTAAAAAAAGAAATCCTAAAAATTCGAAGAAAACTAAAGAAAAGAAGAGAAAACGTTCGGAATGTATTTCATACGTTTTTCTCTTTCTTTTTTCTCCAGGTAGATTTCAGAATCGTGAATTCCCATAAAAATAAATTTCTCTCTACCTGGAGCAGCATCATGAAACCTTTTCTGATCCAGCTGTTAAGTTCTAAAAGAAACCTTATTCAGGGCTCGAGTTTCGCGAGGCAAATACATAGCTTGAACTACCGACACAAGCGAGTTTCCTTCTTCGTTGCGTTCTTCCTATTTTGGTGATGTTAGAGAGAGAGAGAGAGAGAGAGAGAGAGAGAGAGAGAGAGAGAGAGAGAGAGAGAGAGAGAGAGAGAAAGAAAAAGAACGAACAAAAAAAAAATCCGCAATAACAGTCGATTCAAGTAACACAGTTATCTCTACTCTTTAAATCTTCGACGTACCCACATATTCTAATAACAAGCTAATCCTTTCTAGTTCCGTAAAATATTAAGAAAAAAAGAAAAAAAAAAAAAAAAACAAATCCAAGTATCTTAAGCAAAGTTGAAAGAAAAAGAAGATTTCAATCGTACGTACGAAGGTATCATCGAACGATCGAGCTCTGATTCAAGATTTAATTTCGAAAAAAGCATTCAAAGGATCGAAGAATCATTTATACACGGAATTTCGAATCCCGAGTTTCGAAACAGTTGGAACGAAGTGTAAGGTTCGTCCCTGACTCTACCCGATCGATTTCTGTCCCTTTGTAGTAGATGGTGGAAGGGTAGTAGTAGGTAACTCGCTATATCCTTTTTCTTCTTTATGGTGTTATTACGAGAGAAGCAACCTGTCGTGTTTCGAGCCTCGGTATCTCAGCATCTTCCTCCCGTTGGCTTGCTCGGTCTCTCTCTCTCTCTCTCTCTCTCTCTCTCTCTCTCTCTCTTTCTCTCTCTGTCTGTCTGTCTCTCTTTCTCTTTGTATCTCTCTCTATCTGTCTCCATCTATCTATCTATGCATCTCTTTCTATCTCTTTCGTTCTTTCGTAGCTCTGTATCTTCGTTTATACGTCCGTCTCATTCTAAGCTATCTTTTTCCGTGGTACTCGCGACACGGTGGAGAAGGGGGGCCAGAGGCCGAAGGAGAAGGAGAAGAACCAGTCGTGAACCAGAACGGTTGGTCGGTCCTCGGAATCTTTCTCTCTCACAGTCACCTCTTCGAGCTTCGTTACACGAGGACCGTCGTTGTGTCGTCTCTTTCTTTCTCTTTTTCTCCTTTTTTTTTCTTTTTCTTTCTTCCTATCATTCTTTCCTTCTCTATCTCTATCAATCTCTATCACTCTTTCTCTCTCTCTCTTTCTATCAATCTCTATCACTCTTTCTTTCTCTCTCTCTCTCTCTCTAACTCTCAGTGTGTTTCTCTCTGTCTTTCTCTCGATCGATTCTCTCATATTCTCGTGACATCGATTAGAATTGATTATATCGATTTTTCGCGCGACGTTTTAAGGTTCAAGGTTCAAGCCTCGAAAGGATTTCAAACCGTGCAACAGGTCCCAAGGGGACGATCGTACTTCAATCGTACTAATCGTATTTTTCAAGATGAGATGAGAGATTACGGTTAAAGGACGAATCACGAAGAAGAGGATTGACAGGTTCGTTCGAATTTTCTTTTTTTTTTTTTTTCTTTTTCTTTTTTCCTTTATTTGTTTGTATCGTCTTTGGTGCTTATTTTTAATTCAGAAAAAATTCTTTTTTCTTTTTCCTTAATTTATCTACATAGTAGTATTTTTCTTCGTATTTCTTTCGAAACTGTTTTCAGAATAAAATCGATTCGTTGCAAAACGAGTGAGATTGCTTCATTCGATAGTATTTTTATACGAATAAAATTTTATTATACAATGGACCTTCCATTTATAACTTTATTATAACAAGATTATTTTTATATGAAAGAAAATTCATTGGAACGTATGTAGATTGGTTTTTATCTCTACATGTAGAATGAATTCCATAAAAAAAAAAAAAAGAAGAAAACTTACCAATGATAAAAAGATCAATATAAAGAAAAGTTTAATCCGTTTCGTGTGAAATTATATTTACAAAAATTAAGAAGATCTCTTATATAAAACAGACGAAATTGAACGTAGAAGAGTTCCAAAGTCTACTCTTGACGTCTAATCATACTTCTTCTCCTTTTTTCTTTTCCAATAAATGAAAACAGTTTATATAAAAAAAAAAAAAAAAAAAAAAAAAAAAAAAAAAAAAAAAAAAAAACTACGGACGAAATTAATAAAGCGAATGTCTAATATATCTTAAGCAGAAAACAGAAGAAGAAGAAAAAAAAAAAAAAACAAAAAATATCGAAGCAAATCGATCATTTCTCGTTCGTACGATCGTTCGTTTGGAATGATCAAAAATGATACTCTAGTGGGTGTACTTCTTTGGAATGAGATCGTAACTCGAATGATAATGAATATTAACAGCATAATGCGAGCAGTGGGCCGCGAACGTGGGCCGCGAACTGATATTATCGACTCAATGAAATATAGATAATACGTACATATATACATACATACATACATACATACGTACGTACATACATAAATCGATTAGAGCATTTTTCCATAGGAATAATTTTCTCGAAACAGTCATTAGATTCGTTTAATTAACATTCGTTTTTATTAGTTTAGATACAAAACAAACTCGTCGATTCATTAACGGATGATCGATCATTAATAAATATTCCTCGACGATGATTAAATCATAATGCACGCACACATATACGATCCCATTTATACATCTCTCTCTCTCTCTCTCTCTTTTTCTCATACACGTGCTAACTACGGACACTAACACTTTTATTCATCATGTTTATATCGATACCGAAGACATAACATTCAATGATAAAACTCTCATAGCCATTCGTAGAAATTTCAATCAAATTAAATATTAGTATTACCTTACGGTTTACTTTATTGTTATTATACACACACACACACACACACACATATATATATATATAGTGTATTAACGGGTCTATGCCTATGTATCTACCTGTGTATATGTTTTTATTTTGTTCCTTGAAAAAATTTCACGACCTCTGATACGGGACGAACACGTCATTAACGATTTTACGTTCTCTCGATCGTCTCGTCTCGCGAGAGTAAAATTACATCGTCGTCGTCTTCTCTGCTCGTAGTCGTCGTCGTCAACCGAGGCTGACAATTATTAATCCGTCGTGAGATGATGACGATGATGATGATGTGAGAAAGAGAGAAAAAGAGAGAGAGAGGAGAACGAACGTAAACTATGCTTTTCAAACGGATCAAAGAGAGCGACGCATAGTTAATTCACGACGTAAATGTCCAGTTACTTCTTTTTTTCTTTTTTTTTCTTTCTTTTTCTTTTTTTTTTACAACGATACAATGTAGTACGCGTGATATGCTTATCGAAAGAAACATTAGAATATAATCTTTGATTTTGATCATTCATAAAAAAAAGATTTGTATATGTGTATATATAGAGATTAAAAAAAGAAAGAAGAGGAAAAGAATGAAGATTTCGAAGTAACTCTAGTTCGGTTTACTAAGAAGACATTAGAAGAAGCATTAGAAAAGTATCGATGTATACTCGGCCGGTTGCATAACTACTGTAATTGCGACACTCGTCAGCATTTGTTTTTCAACAAAAGACAAGCAGATGTTACTGCATACATATGCTTGCTGATTATATCAGCGTTTGAAAAATTTAAAGGTAAGAAAAAGAATAAAAAAAGATCGCATCAATTATAGAATCATTTTTTATCGATAACGAAAATTGTTTTCATCGTATTCGCGATCTCGTTAACTCGTTGCTTGAAGTTACAACTTTCCAAATTAATTCGTTTACTTTCTTTGAGAAGACGATGATAACTTTACTGCCTTCAAATTAGTAGACGAGTTTATTAACTTTTCTATATAACATATATATATACATATTTAATATATATCTGGTAATTGGCAATTATCTTGTCCAACGACTAGAAGAAATTTCTAACCGATTAAATTCTATTCGTTTACATATATCTTAGAAACTCTCATTAATTTTGACGAGCCGAAAACTTTGTAAATTTGGTAATAAGGATTCTTATTTTTAAAAGTATTACGACTCTATTTATCTCTTTCTCTCTTTTTTCTCTTTCTTTGTAAAAGAATGTCACTTCATTTCTCTCTCTTTTCTCTCTCTCTCTCTCTCTCTCTCTCTCTCTCTCTCTCTCTCTCTCTCTGTTTCTCGTAGTAAAACTACAGCACAAAGAAACGACATTTCCAACAAAATATATTTCACGCTTATAACCATAAATAGAATTATTTTCCGTACTAGATGTTTTCTTTACGATGGAAAATAAGTATCCACCGCATTAACAGTAGATAGAATTCCAGTTATGCGTTACGTGGCTTTTTTTGTTTTACCTTTAGGATGTAACATTTTCTACGAGTGAAAACATTTCTATGAAAAGTTTAATGAACTTTAAAGAAATATTTAAATCTAACAGCTGTTCTTAACATTACTTTGTTTCAATGGTCTTTCTTAAAAAAATATGTTATTTTTCATTAAGATTTTCGTTAAAATTCAAATCAAACTTAAAAAAATTGTACGCTTATAAAATTTCATTAAAATTTCATCAAGAATATTACATCACCGATTAGCCAATCTAAATTCTTACTTCATAGTATCAATCTTATATTTGCATATTTAAAAAGAATAAAATCTCGTGTATACGTCAACGTCACATGACTTAAACTTGAAGTCAACTTCGAACTAAATAAATAAATAAATATATATATATATATATATATATATATATATTTGAGAATTAAATTAACATCTCCTTTGTACGCAATTTCATTTAGAACTTCGTTTATCAATTTACGAATCGAACACGTGTTCCTTTTTATTTTATTTTCTTTTTTCTTTTGACGATGAATATACGTGCGTAAATAAACGATGACCAGTGATTCTCAAAGTGGAAGTTACACATATGAATTTTTATGTTAATGGGGAATGCATGGATACGTCATCGATGTTGGATAAACGTAATCGCCTTGAAATATGTTTCTATATATAATAGTATATGTAAGTCGACTATCTCTCTTTCTCTCTCTTTTTCTGTCTCTATCTTTGCCTCTCTCTTTCTCTCTGTCTCTCTTTAACACGTTCGTTCTATATCTCTATCTTTTTCTCTTTCTGATATCACATAACGCAAGATCGATAATTTATCGGTCTTATCATACGAATGGTATTATCGTAGCGATATTGGCGATAATAAAAATAAAAAAGAAGGTATTTATACGAAGGGCTTAAAGATATATATGTATTGAGAACGTTCGCAGTTTCTTATCGTTTGTTGAACGTAAATCTTTTTGCGGTTAAATTCCGTGATATATAGGAATAATATACTATATGCATATATCGCATATATTTATCTTTTTCTTTGTCCCTTTCTTCATTTTTTTCTTTCTCATTTATTCTATATTCGTATCTCGTCGAGTGATATCCGTTATCCGAATGGACTCGTTGTCGAGGTTAAAGGTGAGTGCAATTATTTGAAATGAGAATTATAGTGTGAACGTAATGTCGTTATAATTTAGCAGATTATTTAACAATCGCCTATTCGTTTATAATTCGTTTAGATTTTTCTTAATTTTTCTTGTTCGTGAAAAAGAAAAAAGATATGCACTCAAACAAAGTTACATTTCTGCGAATAGAATTTGTCGAAATATTTTACTTGCCTGTCGTTCCTTTTCCTTTTAATCGCAATTTAATTGTACTTTTCCAAAAATAAAAATTGTATGGTATCATATAAAAAAATACATATATTTCCACGAATACGATTCGTTGCGAACGTTTAAATTCTACTTGCGTTCAATTTTAATCTTAATTTAGTCGGACGAATTATGATTTTATTACGTGAAAGAGAAAAATATAGTAAAAGTCAGATCACGGAAAATAATTTGAAGTTGAAGAAAAAAGAAAAGAGAAGGAAAACAGAAGGAAGGTGTTTGAGAGAGAGAGAGAGAGAGAGAGAGAGAGAGAGAGAGAGAGAGCGAGAGAGAGAGAGAGAGAGAGAGATAAGGAGAAGAAAGAAGGGGAAATGAAAAAGAGAAGAGTGAGAAAGAAGATTGTATATAGTACGTGCTCGCAACAGATGCGCAGACCAGATCTGCCTTTCGAGGAACGTTTAATGCATTTCGCATCGAAAATACTAATGATTCGATGACGTTTCACCAATACATCAGTATGTACGTAATATCTTTTGTTAAATGTATTTGACTGGCTAATTAGAATTCGCATTATTTTATATCTAAATAAACAACGTTATAATATAATATACTATACAAATGTATTGGCTTGATTAATCAAGTGTCTTCAGTATTTATTTTATATGTAAATGAAAAGTGCTATAATACAGCATAGTATAGTTCTATAGAAAAAAAAAAAAAAAAAAAAAAAAAAAAAAAATAAGAAAAAGTGCTAAATGTAATTTCGTTTATTTAGATAAAAGATAGACCGATCGATCTAATAATTTTATTCGAAATTAATTTGGATTTTTTAATCAAAAAAATATATATAAAAATAATACGCATTATCATATCTCAGTTTAAAACTTTCTCGAAGTTATTATATAAAAGAACAAGGAATTTTATTTAAAGAATTAATTAAATAAATAAATAAATGAATGAATGAATGAATGAATAAAGAACCGAGAAGATAACATATATGTATTTCCATTTGACCGGTATCAACTATATTCTATTCGAAAATAAGTTTTGTTCTAACGTGACCGATCATCGTAGCGCTTTTTAACAGATAAGAGAAAAGATAGAATGTATGAACTTGATATCTTTGGTAAACACAGGAACATTTAGTATTACTTTCGTTTAGAAAATTTGGCTCGTGGATTGTATCTCAGTCATCGTTGAAATAGATTTTACGAGACTGTGTGAGTGTATTATGCGTTTTTTTTTTTTTTTACGTATGACGCTCATCGGATTATATATTATCTAATGGTATTAACGAATCACAGTCGAGGACGATATCGTTTGGCAGTCGGTCCTTAAAAAAACTCTGTTAAAGGAATACGTGTCTTTCGCTTTTACATATGTATGATATGTATGTGCTCATACACGTATACATACATGTGTGTATGTGTGTGTGTGTGTTTATGCGCATGTGAACGTGCACATAACGTGCATGGGCGAATAAGAGAGTCCGATAGGTGGGCTTACGTGAGTTCTTATACCCGTTCTTTGTCTACCGGGTGTCAATTTTTTTTCCTTTTGAAAATTTTAATAATATCAATGAATTAGTATATACATTAGTTACGCGTTTGATCAGAGAAAAAAAAATTCTTTTCAATTATCCAATAAACGATATCACATCGTACGAAATAATTTCATTGTCTATTCTCTTCCAAAAATTCATTCACGTGGATTGAAACATGAAAAATTATAGAATTTAACAAACCCATGTGATATATGACGTATTTAATAAATGTTGAATAAAAAATTGTATTTGATTTTTATTTGAAACGCGTAAAATCTAATCGGACGAAAAATGAGTTACATTCTTAGTAAAGATTTTTCAATGATTTATGAAGCAATGTGAAATGTTTCCTTGAGAAAAATACTGTTACTGATATATACGTTCGTAAGTTCGAAGCACCCTTTACATTGGTTCACCCACACATGCATACACACGTGTACGAGACGCGGCAGAGAGAGAACGAGAAAGAGAGAGAACGAGAGAGAGAGAGAGAGAGAGAGAGAGAGAGAGAGAGAGAGAGAGATATCTTTACTTTTCTCTCTCTTTCTCTCTCTGTTATACGCCCACGCGATATACGCCTTCGTTCGTATTTCATTGCATCAGGCCTAGTATTACGGGCCCAATAAAGAAACACTCGGACAAGTATGCGTTTGTATAGTAGTATAGCACATATATAACTTTCTTTCTTTACGATGGTCACGTATTACCTTCACATATGTATATATATATACATATATGTATATATACATATGTGAACGCACATATGTATATATATGTATATATATATGTATATATGTATATATATATACACACAAACGTAACGAGAAAGAGTTTCTTCTCATGTCGGTGATAATATAAGAATGAAAGTTTCGTGTCGGTCACTCGATTACGTCTTTCACGTCCCTTTCTTTTTTCTTTTTCTTTTTTTCTTTCTTTTTTTTTTTTCTTGAAAAGAAGAGTTTCGTTCGTTTTTTCTTAATTATATACTATTCACCAGGATTCTCATCCTTTGGATTATCGATTCTTCCTCGACGCGGGAGAAAGCGAAACGAGCGAATCCACGACGGAATATATCGGGTTGGCCAATAAGTAATATCGGAATTTTTTATTTTAAGAAAGTATCTATTCTAAATATCATTCAATTAGTTATTAAATAATAAAGTGTGTTTTAGTTAATGAAAATTATTTATTTTGATGTGAAATATTCAACATTTTAGTTCAATGAAACGATAATAAGATATTCAATTTGTTCATTGTTTAAATATAAAAATGTATTAAAAAATTTCTATTGAAAAAAGATACTATATATGATGTTATACTTATTTAACATACGAATTTCTTTTCTTTCTTTGTCAATGAAAAAAATATGTAATATTTTCAATAAAACATATGTGTAGATATAAATCAATAAAATATTACAACACTACTTATTGGCCAATAAGTTTATTGTATAACAATAAATTTAACGATATTATAATTATACTTTCGGACAAAAAGTATGGAATTATTAGATACTATTAGGATGATTATTAGAAAGGATTTATGTTTTCTCTATAACAGGAAGTAGATGAATATCTCGATTAAGAAGAAATCCGTGATTCGCTTAGCGAATATGATGTTAGAACGATGATTAAGAAGAAATCTATGATTTATTTTAACGAACTTTTTCACCATCGGAACTTTCTTTTTATTCGTCTATTTATGATTAACTTAAAAAAAAAAAAAAAAAAAAGAAAAATTGTATTTCCTGTTTTCGTTTCGTCCGAAAATAATAACAAAGATATGAAAGGGATAAATGGAAGGATTGAAAGGAAGAGTGTTGCACACATACACACACACACATATGCTATGTCACAAATGTATGGTGACAAAAATACGATTATGGTTTTTTTCACTTTCATCCGGTGTACCATGATATTTTCGGTCTAACACTTTTCATTTGACTAAAATTTGAGAGAAAACAAATCAATCAAATGATTCCACTTTCTCTCTTTATTTATCTTACTTTTATTCTATCTCTCTGTCTCTTTCTATCTATCTCTTCTTGTTTATTTTTTTTCTTTCTTTTAGTCTGTCTGATTCTTTCTTTCTTTCATTCATTCATTCATTCATTCATTCATTCATTCATTCATTCTGTTTGTCCGTCTTCTTATCATTTAGTTTATTCCGTTTCTCCGTCTTTTTATCATTTGGTTCATTTTGTCCGTCTCTCTTTTTTTCATTTTTTTCATTCGTCTATCTTTCTCTCTGCCCATTCCTGTATCTATTCTTTCTATCTATCTAACTCCTCTATTATTTTTTCAATATCAAACAAATTTCTAACGATCGGAACTAGTAACTAAGATTTATTGGATAATCCAATTTCAATTTGTAAAGAGTATAAAGGTTAAAAACGATTTGTTTTTCCTTTTTTCAACTTCAATTTCTTGTTCAAAAGTGCTTCTCTTTTATCTTACTCCTTCGCCTCCCCTTCCCTCCTTAGTTAAACTTCTTCATCTTCATCTTCTTCTTCTTCTTCTTCTCCTCCTATTTATATACCAGAAGTGGCTCGTTACTATCTCCAAGTACCGTAGTTAATATTAAGTTTAGAGAGGAAAAAAAAATGTTAGGGTTGTTGTGCTCTGCCAACGCATGCAACTGCAACGTCGACGTGTTGCTTAAGTTATATATAAAAAATAAAAGAAAGAAAAAACGAAGGACAAGAAAAAAGAAAAAGAGGATACGAACGTTTTTATCGAATTGTATTCGAGATATTATAGATCAATTTTTGCGCGATTTCTATCGTAAAATAGTGAAATCGAGTCGTAATATATGACTCTGACAATGAGAGGTTTTCTTTGAGTATGCGTACGTGCTCGTGTGAGTATGTGTGTGTGTGTGTGTGTCATTTCCTTATTGTTTACGAGCCATTGTGAGTCGAACGTGTCGAGCTCTGTAATCTTAGGCCAAAGGGCATAGAGACAACAATACGTACGATGTTTTATAAGTTTCTTTTTCTTTTTTTCTTTTACCAGAGAGATGAGAATAAGCAATGATCTCTCACAAATCTTATGTAAACGAAAACATTAATTTATGTCGTCGTTTTAAATAACTACTTCTGTTTTATAAATGGAGTGTCGCTTATACAAATAAAATAAAAGTAAAACCAAAAATTCTGTATAACTAATATCAATTGATACAAATGATATAACTAATAAAAATATATAATTCGTAATAAATTACAAAATTAAATTCTATCATACACGTATACATTCATGTGAATTTAAAGATCAATTAGAACGGTGTAACTTATACGATATCAATCGTTAATTCGTAATATTAATCAATAGTCATTATAAATTTGTTATACATATAATACAATTAGAATCTAGAACAAATTCACATTGTAAACATCTTCGAACGCGAAGAGCACCTTTGTTTAATATCGTCGATATTTACGTGCTCCTACGTTGCTAATATAAACAAGTATATATATAATATAAAAACGTAAACAGAGGACGATGGATCTAGCTTATTCGAATGACCGAGACCGACCGATCTTCATTTCGTTCGAGGATACGACACGATACGAATCGCGTGGGCTCGCGTGTTCGAGGCTTCGTTTTCTGAAATTAGGCCATGGTTTCCAAGTACGTCGACTTTACTTTCCATTGCGACGTCGCAATTCACGATCTCTCCCTACGTCCTACGATATGGTATATGGTAAGTATATATATATATATATATATAAAATATATACGTATGTATTTATTATGTGAATTACCTTCGAGCGTGTACCCTTCGAAAGGACGTAGAAATTTTAACGATTAAACGATTTATGTACGACATCGATCCAACGAGAAAATTTACTTCTATATTTCATTTTACATATATATATATATATATATATATATATATATATATATATATATATATAGGTATGTACGTATGTATGTACGTAGTTAAATCTTACATGAATGCATTCGAAATATGTATATAAGTTTAGGAAGAATCGAGAATGCGTTTTAAATAGTTTCCGAACGATCTATTCGTCGTCCAATGATTTTTTTCTTTTATTGTAAAATGTTCTTTTAATCTACGATAAGAGATATCCGTTCGTATTTTTATATTGAAATATATTTAGGAAACGATCGAGGAAGGGATTTAATAGTTTCGAAAGAATTCTGCGAAATTGATCTCGATCAATTTTTATACGATGGAATGTATTCTGCGTTAGATAGAATAATTGTTTACATTCTAAGAATGTTTCATACTCTAATTCGTTTCTAATTAATCGACTAATGGGAATGATCGATCGCGCATTATATTCCTACGCATATCGTTAGATCATTTTACGTTTTCATTATTTCATTACATTCCTATTTATTTGTAGATAAAAATATTATCTGTTGTAACTGGTAACGTTGAAAATACTAGCTTAGATCGATTGAGAAACAAAAGGAAACATCCTTTACGTGTCTATCATAAATTTAATACATACATAAGGGATTACACGATTCAAGAAACTAACATACTCGACTCCATTGATATCGTGACATGAATTTTAATTTCCTATGAGAAGATCCACCTTCGACATTAAGCTTTCAAATCTTCCGATAAAAGAAGAAGCAAGAGAGAAAAAAGAAACAACGACGTACATGTATACAGAAGTAAACAAGAAATCGTCGATCGATTTTGTAAGTCGAATCAAGGTTATAAACGCCTGTTGACAAAATTGCATGGATTTCGGAGATGTCGAAAGAAAAAAAAAAAAGAAAAAAACAAAACAAAACAAAGCGAAATGAAAAGAACACAAAGTTTACGTATAGGTGTACGTGCGTGTGCGAAAGAAATTTATTTTGTTTCGATGACAGAAAACGTATCAAACAAATATTTGAGAAATATCTGATTTAAATGTTAGCCGAGTTTCGCGAGTAAACGAGTACTTCATAATTTGAAGAGCAATTATAAATCAATATTACGGTCGTAACTAAGGGTTGCCATGAGGAATAGGGGTGAGAGTGGGGATAGAAGTGGGGATATAAAGAGAAAGAGGATGAGAGGGAAGGGATTGTCGTCAGACCAGAAATCCGGGATACCGAATTAGCAGCGATGAGACATAGGCAAGAAGAAAACGTTTCTGAGATTGTATGTGTGTGTGTGTGTGTGTGTGTGCAAGAAAAGGAAGAGAAGGAGAAATCCCTAGAAAATGGCTGTCCTTTTTGTTCTTCTCTTCACTAATCGAATAATGCGTTTATCTTGGCTAAACGAGATCGTTTTCGTACATTGTTTTCGTACATCGTTTTCGAATATCGTTTATATTGACTTGTTATTTTTGATAACAATGGTAATTTGTAATAATAATAGTAATAATATTAGTATCTATATATAATTATTTTATTAAATGGTAATTAAAATGAGATATCTTATGAGCGAAAGTTAATCTTTATTTAATAGGATTATTTAATCGTTGGTAATAGGTTGATATTTTTTTCTTTCTCGGTTAGCAGTTAGAACGATTAATTTCTATAATTTCTATACGATATTGATTGATGATAAATATTGAATTTTAATTATACTCGTTTTTTATTAGTTCGCACGATGTTTTTTTATTTAGTTGAGTGTTAAGGGGTTATCGTGAGTTAAAGGAAATTTTGTTTTAGACAATAGATACTTGGTTTTTTATCTGGAGAAAACTTTTCTCAGAACACCGTTATCTATCTGTTTCCGTTTATCTTGCAGATAAAAAATGTGAGCTGGTTAGAAAGATATAAAACAAAGCAGAGAAATGGCATTGACGATCGTCCCATCGGCCCGCGTTTTTAATGGAAACGGTGAGTTTATTTTATTAATCGTATTTATATCGTAGAATTATTTTATTCGTATTTATTGGTCGTGTCATTCATTCGCGTTTAGAATCGCATTTAGGAGATAATTTCACTCTGTATCTGCGTATATACATATGTATATATATTTCACGATGCCAGAAGTGAGGCATGAGGGACACGTAAACGGGATCCCCGTGTTCTCCCGGCTAACGAACTTTGCCAGATTATTATTACCGTGGATCTGGATGTCGGCCAATGGTTACAACATATTTCGCTTTACAGTGACCGTCGGCCGTTAACCTCGACGAAACTCGTCTCGTTGACGTAAACATCGAACTTAACCCCTTAAAAAGCTATTTAACAAATTTACATACTTTTACATACATATACATACATGTATATAGTTTAAATATTTTATTTGATTTTCAATTTCATTTTGACGCGAAAAAATTAATTGTCCATCCGTATGTGATGTCCCGTTTTTATTAATTTTTTTTTTTTTTTTTATTATATATATTCTATCGTAAAAAATAATTATACCGTAGTACACTTGTACGTAATTAATATGCAGGTAATAATAAAATTTTTTACACGCATACGGATATAATTTTTTAATGGATACTAAAAGAAAAGAGAATTGGATTTATGTCGAATGTTAAACTCTTCTTCTCGATCTCTTTTAAAGATCGTTCTTTTTTTTTTTTATCGTTATCACTTTTTATCTTTGCGAATATATCATTTATTTTGAATGTACGTATTATTTGTCTTTTTTTTTTTTTTAATTTTAGTCGCAGGCACGCAGGCTTACGTTTCCGGCTCTAAATGTCTCTGTTGTCCATACGGTTATCACATCGATCTAGATTTTGTACGTTACTGTGAGGCAGTAGCAGCTGGTAGTACAGGCGACAGATCTAGCATCGAGAGACGAAAGAAACGAGAACGCAGAAGACAATGTCAGTCGATGGAAGTTCTCTTAGGACTGGTAATAAAAATAATTCCATCCAAACTATCGATCGATCGATCGATCGATTTCTTAGATCCTTCAAAATCTGTTTTATCGACCGAGAGTAGATCCTCTGATTTAAAAAAGAAATAAAAAAATAAAAAATATTTCGATCGATCCTTCGACATCTATTTTACCGATTTGGTAGATCGACTAATTAAGAAACAAAACATAAAAAAGCGATTACAATTAGAACAGTTATTACGTAATAATAACTATTAGAATTTCAAAATGACGATTTAAAAAATATTTATCAATAAGCGACAGGCGAGTAAACTAACGATTATAAAAAAGAAACTTCATGAAAACGATCGATCGATCTTTTAGATTTATCGAAAACTGTTTTACCGATCGAGAGTAGATCGTTCGATCAATAAAAAGGAAAATAAAATGAAGACTAATGAAAATAGTGATTACGAACGTACGACTCGAAGAACATAGTAATTGACTGATGATTTAGCTTTAGAATTTCAAAATGGCGATTTAGAACGTATTTATTAATAAACGATGAATAAGCGAGAGGCGAGTGAACTACTAACAATTTAACGATGACAAAAAGATGACGAGTGAGTATGCGAGAGAGGAAAAGAGAGAATGAGAGAGAGAGAGAGAGAGAGAGAGAGAGGGAGAGGGAGAGAGTTGTACTATTAAAGTTGAACGACGCAACCAGGTCGCGCGTCCTAACGCGTGTTCTATTTTTCTCTATTTCTTTCTTTCCTTTTCTTTTTTTTTTTATAACATTAGGTGAGTCCGGCTCTAGCGGGAATAGAGACCGAATCGCCAGAAATATCGCGAGAATCTTCAGCGTTAGCCACGTTGGCGACGTCTACGACGAGAAACAATTGCGATGGTTCGAGTACTATACCAAGATCGAGCCATCAACGGCATCGTCAACGTATGGAAGATAACAGGGACGAATCCAGGACTACTGCTAGTATTAATACTACTGTTACTACTACTACTCCTACCACCGACACCTTGGATTTGAGTGATGTAGTAGGTGACTTCGAGGCAACCTTGAAACGTTCGTCAGGTGGAGGATCTACGAGGATTCGTGATGATCGTGTTGAAATCGGTGAGATATTTGACTTTTTTTTCCTCTACTTGGATTATTTCGTTTAATTTGATTTACTATCGCGTGATCGTGTTTTCTAAATATGTATGTATATATGTATATATATATATTTATATATACTTATAGATATATATTTAGAAATATTAGAGAGAAAATGTTAGAAAATTACTTAGAATGGAGTGAGGAAGGATGTCGTACGTAAGAAAGTAGATCGATTCTTATGGTGAAAGACGAGAAAATCGAGAGAAAGAAAGAGAGAGGAATGAGAGATTTAATAATTTCACGCATATTTGATTTCCTCGTTCTGAATCCTGTCTAGTTTACGCCATATTGAAATCTTTTCATAACCCAAATAATCTGCTATACCGTAAAAATAATTTTCGAATAAGAAATACCGATGTATCGACGATAGAAAGAAAAACTTTTGAAATATATTAGTCTTCTCTAAATCGAAATTAATTTTCTCCGAGATGAAATAATTCTAATAAATCAATTTTTCCTGCATTAAACTTCATGTTGGAATAAACCGTGACCCAAACGATCTGTTATATCGTTAAA
Organism: Vespula pensylvanica; assembly: GCF_014466175.1. Classification (NCBI taxonomy): domain Eukaryota; kingdom Metazoa; phylum Arthropoda; class Insecta; order Hymenoptera; family Vespidae; genus Vespula; species Vespula pensylvanica. The sequence goes on from NC_057705.1 coordinate 910,521, forward strand.
ATAATAACCTTAAGATAAAAAATATCAAAGTATTACAGTTGAAATAATATTTTTAATACTTGGTCTCTATATGTAATATTTTTTGTAATACTTTTCTTCTCTTATTTATTTCTTTCTTTTTTTTCGTTAACCGGATCCTTCGTAGTAAGGGAAGACTCGAAGTAATATACTCGAATAAAATTCATGGGAATTTCACTTCTCGCGTAGCATTGTCGTTTCAAAGAAAGGTTCGCCAATCTCAGTTTTCTCACGGAGTTGCATAGCGAAACCAAGTTCTTCTTCTTTGGTACGATAAAGGAGAGGTAATTTGAAGAGTTCCTTCTAACGTTTCCTCTTTCTTTTTTTTTTTATTCTTCATCTTAACTCCTTCTCTCAGCCTTCTTCTTTTCTTTCTATTCTCTTTCCTTGGCTTCCTCTCAAGCACTTCTTTTCTTCTTTCAACATATTTCTTCTCTTCTTCTTCTTATCGCGTACCATCAGACAATGGAGTAACACCGAGGAAAGGAACGCTTTTAGATATTCGTGAGGCATCCAATTAAAACAGAACTGAGAAACTTCCGTCGATTTAACGGTGGTTTCGCAAAGAAACGACCGGTCTACGTTGAGAAAGAAGAGTTGGAAACTTCTTTATTCAAACATTATTCCCTGCATTTATTAATTCCTTAAAGTATAATTATACATTGTCAAATTTAACATGATAAACGATTAGAAAATTCAAAGTGAAAGTAATCATCAATTCATTCGTCATTTTATTCAAACCAGGAACGAATTATATAAATGTTTTTATTTTTATTTAATATTGATATCTATTAATCTTCTTTCGCGGAAACATATATATATATATATATATATATATATATATATATGTAATTATTGTAACTAGTTTGTTCCGACGATTAATTTCGATTCGATTTGACTTTTTCCTCTTCTTCTTCGTTTCTTTTATTACAACTAAATTAAGCGATACATTAGAAAGTGATCTTAATAGTTTTGACTGTAGTAATCCTTTTTTAATTTGAATTTATTGAACAATAAATTCACTAATTTTTCGAGTAACTTTTTGTAATAATATACCATACAAATGAAAAAAAAAATAATAATAATAATACATTCTCTTATCCTCTTTCTAATTTATAAAATACCGTGATGCATTTAATACAAAAAAAAAATAATCGCTTTAGTATTAGATATATTTTTATCGCGCGTTTCAAGGAGTTAAAACAAGTGAAAAAAAAAGAAAAAAAGGAAGAAAGAGGAATGTTTGTGAAAAATGGTGGTGATGATGACCCGAGTTCAGAAACTTGCCACGGGAAAATCGTCGGTGCGTGGCTGGAACCACCTGTTTCCTGTATGTTCCAACTAACGCATGCTTCCAGAGCCGGTGTTTCCATCAGGAGCACCTGTGCGCATCTATCGCATCATTTCTCACAATATATATATATATACATATATGTACACACACACATATATATATCCTTCTTCTATGCGCTTGATTGATTTCTGTACGTTTAAGTCAATCAATATCCAATTTTTCGATATAAAAACAATAATTCGTATAAGTCGATCGAGTTTCAAAAGTAAATCAAGAACGTAATGTTTTAACTTTTGCTCTTCATTTATTTATTTTTTTGCTCTCTTATTTTTTTATGTATATTTTTTGATATAAAAAATATACACGTCTTGTTTCACACACCAGTTTATCCTAATTAGATATTATATTAATATATATATATATATATATATATATATATAATTTTTTGTAAGATATAATCTTAAATATCGTCGAGGTCGAGAAAACGAAAAAAACATTTGTTCGTGATCAACGATATATCAATTGTATTCTGGTTTATATCCAAGAATATAAATACGAGTTTAAAGGGTTAATGTATGAAGACCAAATGGAAAACTAAACCATCCCCGATTTGGAAAAGATCGTTGCGTGACTTTATCAGGCATGTTTCAAACCGTTTCCATAAAACCTTCTCGTTCGTCTTACATATGGCGCGAAACACCTGTCGATTCGAAACGTCCAACACAAGTTTTTCTTAGAATCGTCAAAAAAATTTTCTTCTTTCTCTAATACCATCTTCGAGCCATTTCATTTTAATTTATTATTTATAAATTATTATCTGAATTTTCTTCATTGTTACCCAGCAAAGATAGATACATTATGTAATATTTGTTTTGGAGATGCAAAAAAAAATATTTGATTAACCTTGAGTAATATCACGTTCATGTTCACGTTCAATATCAGCGAATAAATCATGCTAACTTTAGATAACGAAGAGAAGTGAGATAAACTGAGAGAGAAAGTGATCGTAAACAAACGAAGAAAACAAATTAATATGAAAAAAAAAAAAAAAAAAAAAGAGAAGAAATCAAGGAAGAGCATTTTAGAACATAGATAAATATTTATACTTGGATCAATAATAAAGAAAAACGAGGAATTGAATTCGTTTCGTTAAAAATTTCGATATGAAAAAGTTATGGGGCTGAGACAAGATAACGAGATAATAATTAACAATTTAGAAAGAAGAAAAAAAGAAAAGAAAAGAAAAGGAATTTCTATAGATGTAGAATGACCAAAATCTCCAATGGGAAATTTGTTTTTTCGTATGAAAACATGATCGAATTAATGAAGACGGATTGAATTAATCACGTTAACGAGTTATTAAGAGTTAGAAAGAGAAACACCAACAAACATGGAAATGTATATGTGTATATATATATATATATATATTTTTTTTTCCCTTTCTCTCAACCACTTGAATTAATAAAGAAAGAGAAGTCGGTGGTTGGATCACGATGGAAAGAGTGCAGAAGAGGAGAGACCTTTCCCGCCGCCACTACCCCTCAGCCCCTTAGCCCCCAGCCTCCAGCCCCCACCCCCACCCCCACCCTCACCCCCTCTTCCTCCTCTTCCTCCTCTTCCTCCTCCTCCTCCTCCTCCTCCTTCTTCTTTTCCTCACATTCACATATGCGCGCACACTCGACTGTTCGCGATCGTATCCGGAGCCTCTTCCTCGGCCTATAGTCTTCGACTTTGGCTTGGTCTGGCAGTCAAACCGAAACTGTCGTTCTGGTTAAAACAAAGTTCCCGCGATATAACAATCGATCAATGCGCGATCAAAATGGAAAAACGAACGATTATCTATCGTAAATTATCCACGTTAAAACGAATTTTTTTATTACTGTAATAATCTATCTATGTGTATATATATATGTATATATATATAATGTATGTATGTATATATATACATATATTGAAAAAAGGGAAGGACATGAATGGTGTCGTGCAGTGAAAAAAGAAATAACAACAGTATAATAATTAAGGAATTATACTAAGGAATTATATTAAAATATATATATATATGTGTGTGTATATATATATATATATATACATAGATAGATATTGTGTGAAAGATTAGAAAAATCAAAATGGGGATGAAAAATTTTATTATGAAGCGGATACCTTTCTGCAAATTGAAAATTAAACGAAAATATCGTAAGTTTTTATTTCTTACATATATATATATATGTGTGTGTGTATGTGTATATCATATACGTATATGTATGTGTTCGTTTTCTCTCTATTAAAGTACACGCAGACGGTGTCTTGCATTTTACGAGTACAAAGTTTATATATGTATGTGTGTGTGTTTGTATATGTCTGCATGCGAGTACGCTTTCGCGAAGAAATTAAGTTCGAAACGGTCCAACGAGCGAAGTTATTTATAAGTCGACCGAATATCGGCTTCTTGCTCTTCCCGGTGATTATTAATAATCGGCATAACATCTCCGCGCGTCACGAAAGATAAAAAAGAAAAGAGAAAAAATTGAGAGGTGTCGTTATTGTTACTATTACTTTTTTTTTTTCTAATTTAGATTAATCGAGAACTCTTTTTTTTTCGAAGATTAAATTAATTATTCTAATTATCGTATCTATTATTCTAATTATCATATTCTATTATAGGTATTTGTACGCCATCGGTGATATTTTATTTGTTCATTTTTATTTATTCAAAACTTAGATTAATTAGGATCTTACTTAGATTAACTAGGATCTCAAACAAAAATCTCTCTCTTTTCTTTTTCTATTTTTTTTTGCAGCTTGCATCATTCAGATTATTCCATTTTTTTTAAAGCTAAAATTAGTTAGGGTCTCAGCAACGATTTATTTTTTGTAACCTTAGATTACTTGAAATCCTACTAGTGATTTTTGTATACATAATATTTCTTTTTTAAAGATTAGATATTGGTCAGGGTCTTGCCAGTGATATTTCCTTCTGTATTTTTTATTCTTTCTCTTAATATGGATTAGGATCCTATCAGTGGACTTTTTTTTTGTAAGGAATTTAGATTAATTAAGTTTTTATTAATGATTTATTTATTCACTTTGTTTTTTGCTCGAAAGAGTTCAGATTAGTTAGGTTCTTCTCAATAAATCTTTTTATTCATTTCGTTTCTTTTCTTTTTTTTGAAAGATTAGTTCGAGTCTCGCCACTGATTTTTTTCTTTTTTATATTTTGCTTTTTGTTAGAGGTCCAAGCAAGCATAACACAGCGAGTCCAATTAACTTACGCCGTTATCTAAGTCCAAACAAGTTGAATTCATTATCATTGCGTCAAACGTGTTATCCGAAGGCGCATCGTTTCGCTTCTAGAACTCGAATGACCTCGAATCTCTTTCTCTCTCTCTATCTCTCTCTCTCCCCATCTTTTTCTATCTCTTTCTCTTTCTTTTCTTTTTTCTCTCTTTTTTCTCTCTCTCTTTTTTTTTTTTACTCCGGTTGGATAGTGTACGACTCGAATAGGCAATCGATCGTAACTTGTCGCGATCTTTGCATCGAATTGCAATAGATTTCTGATTCGTTGCTTTGGCCAAAGCAACGTTGAGATAAGCCGTCTAATCAAATATTACAAGTTGATTTATAAATTAATTTTATTAGTAATAAAATTTTTGTTATACGATAAATTGATACTTGTTTACAGATTAGTTCGATATTGATATGATAATTTATTATCAGTCTGCTTTGTTTTATCAATTTTTATTGTTATTGAATCGATCAGAAAATATATAATTTTATATCGTGTTGCTAATTAGATGATTCAAATGATGTATAATATGTGACATTATATATAGACGATATTTATGTCATAAATAATACAATATTATTTTATTATAAGAAATACGAAATGGCAAAAATTAAAAATTATTTTCATCGCGTTAATAAAATATTTCTTACGTCAAGCTAGTATTATTTACGTATCGATTAATTATTAATAAGACGAATTTGCCAGTCGAAACATTTTTCGTTGCGCTTTCCCGCACTTTTTACATTAAGAGTTACGACTAGTAAAGGTAATATAAAAATTTCTTTTATTACGCTTACTTGGCTCTACGCACGTATGTGCATACATATGTATATATCTAGTGGTATGCACAGTGAGAGCAAGTTGTGCATTGTTCCACATTAAACATATGTAAGTACATAAGTATATACATACATATATGTAAAATGTACATATATGTAAAATATACATATATACACAGATGTTATACGATAACGCGATGCACTTCGATGCGAATCGCGTGCCACGAATCTATTCGTACGCAACTTCATTTTTCGATTTTTCTTCATTTCTATTCAAATAAAATAATGATTATGGCAAACACTATAATTCGTTACATAAAAACTTCATTAAAAAATTCTATACTCTCGGCAATCTTTAATACGTAACGTATGGTTTAACAGGTAAAGTCATTTTTTTTTCTGGATTTAAATATTTCTTGAATTATGATTAGTATTGTTATAAAAAAAAAGTTTATTAAGTAACGTATATTTATTAAACGGTCCATCAGTTTTTTAAATCCAGTGTCAATTCTATCGAACCGAATAATTTTTTGTTATTCCTTAATTAATAATAATGAGGTCAATGACCCTCTAAGCCCTCATTGACATTCGAGATAAATAAATGAAACAGCGAAAGGAGAATTAATTCTATTAAATAGATTCTCTAATAATTTTTTTTATTAATGTAATATCAATAGACGATATTATTAAATTGAAATTGAATCCACTTTAACTTAAATCGAATTAAAAAATTGTTGAAAGAAAAAGAAACGAAATATATAAAATCCAATTCAATTTAAATGAATGAATGAATGAATGAATGAATGAATGAATCAATCAATCAATCAATCAATCAATTACTCAATGAATAAATGAATGAACGAACGAACGTATGAAATATATAATGTTACGATTTATCATAAGTAAATATTTATTGAAAATTTAAAGATGGAACGACGAAGACAACGCCGGTGCAACCAACAACGCGAACGAATGATCTCGACGATGCCAGCATCGGAAGTGTTAATTCAAATCTCAGTACCGGTGCTCTTCAGGTATAATAAAAATTAAACAATTAAATAAATTTCACAAGTTTCTCATTGTTCGATTTTACATTTACATTTCGCGATATTTATTTCGTATATACGATACTCGAGAAAGAGAATGAGAATGCACGTATGTATTTACATATGTATGTATATATATATATATATATATTTATTCTTTGTTTGTTTGTTAATATTGTTAGAACATTCGTGAGCAGATGGCAGCGTCTTTGGAAAGAATGAGAGAGTTGGAGGAACAGGTCAAGGCAATTCCCATGCTAGAGGTAATTTTTCACAACTAGTTTCGATTCCTTTCATAAGGATGACTTAACCCGTTAACCCTTTCTAATGTCATAACATTGAAAAGTCAGATATTAATATCGTAGAATTCTTTTTTTCTTTTTTTCTCTGTATCTCTTAGAAACTTATTGTCAAGAGTGTTAGATCGAAAGGTTAATGTTTCTTAAGTTCAAATAATACATTAGTATACTATATACGTATATATATATATATATATATATATATATACATATGTATATGTTTAGTATATTTACTTGGTACAGTACAATCATTATAATATTACTATACTATATATATATATATTTTACATTGTATTAAATGAAAATAACAAAGTTAATTTTCACTTTTCTTATCTTTCTTAGATATAACTCTTGTTTTACAGTGTACCAATGTTATACCATAATAACACTATACTAATATTCATCATCATCATTATCCAATAAAATGACTATCATATTATATAATATGTTATGCCTATTACTTGATATTACTTTACTTAATTACATTACATATATACATACATATATATATATATATATATATATATATATATACATATATATACACATATTCTATCAACACATATACCTTTTATTCTTTATCACAATTAATTCTATAATTACATAGATATATAATTACATAGATTCTATAATTATAAGAATGAAATCCAATCAAATCCGTAATACAATTAAAGTCTAAGACGATAATACATTTTTTGGATGTGGGGGGAACAGGTGCAACTGTCGGTATTGAAAGAAGAGAAAAGGAATCTTTTGCGACGAGTCGAAGAATTGAGTAAAACGAATTCTAAGGAGGAAAAGATGAAGGAGATGAAGGAGATGAAGGAGATGAAGCAGGTGAAAGAGATGAAGGAGGTGAAAGAGATAAAAGAGGTAAAAGAGACAAAAGAGTTAAAGGAGATGAAAAAGATAAAGGGAGAAAAGGAGAGGGACAGGGTGAGGGAGAGGGAAAGGAACGATAGTTTGGAAGAGATGAGAGTGGGAGAACAAACGATGGAAATCTCGAAGAGATATCGTAGCCAGTCGTTCTCAGAAGAACGGAATTCTTGGCGAGAATCAAGAAAGAATAGCGAATATCGTGGTGGTGGTTATGGTTGGTGGTATGGTGACGTCGATTCGACGCCTACCACGAGGGATACCGGAACGATGTGTGCCGTCATGACGCGGGACGTCGGTGTTTCGCACCAGCAGGTATTTACCGTTCCACACTTCCGTTAACAATTATTTTCTTATATATCCAATCGGTTCTGCTTCGAGAAATCATTCCTCGAGCCTTTACGTATTCCTTCTCGTTTGGAGAATTTTTTTTTCTTTTCTTTTTTTTTTTGTTTTTCTTGTTCTTCTTCTTGTTCGTTTTTTTTTTTGCTTCTGGCACAAAAAATTGTAGGTACTAAAAATTTTCTTAGGATCAATCGAGTCTGTTATTAAATTTCGTTCCCTCGTTTTCGTTCGACTCTGGATAAATTATGGAAATTTTTAATTGTATGTACATAGAGTTTTGTTTGGTCCTTTTCTTTTTTTTTTATGATTACGTAGCAACGTTCTTCGTGTCTTGACACTTAATACTCGCAGGTATCGTTGCACTTTCTTTAACAGTTATTTAGTTATACATCCATTCCGTTCTGCTTCGAGAAATCCTTCGAAATGTTCGATAGAAGAATTTTTGTTTTTCCTTTCTTCAAGAAATTTCTAAGTACTGCACATTTCTTACAATCGGTTTCAATTAATTATAGGATATCGCTGTGGGGTAATCCTTAATACATTTCTAGTTCATCAGGTTTGTTTCTTTTTCTTTTTTTTTTTTTCTCGGGGAAGAGATTTTCTTTTTATTTTGTAAAAAATTCTCCAACGTTCTCCAGTTGCAAATATCGATGCACTTTTATCGCTATCATCGATCCTACCCTAACAAATCAAGTAATTTTTCCTACACATCATTTACTTTTTTTTTTTTTTTTTCGTTTAGAAAATCATTGAATATATCGCGTTACATCTGCGCGTCTATCGTTGCATTTCTCTTACGTTCTTTCAAAAAAAACCAATCGACTTTTCGTAACATCGTTTCTTTCAGACGAAAAAGAGAACAGCAAAATGAATAAATGAATAATGAATAAGAAATAAAATTATTAAAAATTATAGGTCCGAACGCGAGACGTGGGTATGTTGACGAGTACGCCGATAAAACCATGCTTAGAAAGAAGTCGAATACGAATCGAAGAAATTTTACCAGATTTGAACGACACGAGTACAAGGATAATGACATCGACGAGATTACGTTGTTCGACCGATCAAACCAACAATTATTGGAAACGTAATGTAACACGTAATCAAGGAACTTCGATCGAGGATAATACGTCGTTAGAAATGAAGATCGATAAACATTATAACAAAATAATACTAAACCCACTTCAGATTGAAACGAATTCGTTGTATAATAGCGTCGACGACGATAGTAAGATATATAGAAAAATTCGTGAATTTGGTACGAACACGGAGAGCCCTTTGAAGAGATTAGAACGTGCACGTTTTCTCGTCGAGGACATAGCACCGGTGGTCGTTAAAAAGATCGATAAAAAATCATACGGCACGATTACAAATTTAATGATGAAGGATATATTGACGAACGAGGACGTGACCGTGATAGTCGACGATGCTCTTAGAATCTATAAGAATACCGTTTTAAAAAAGACGTCGAACAGGGGAACCCAATGTACCGAGGAAATAAAAAGGATCGTTGATAAGCGAGATCAGCGGGTACAAACTAACGAATTGTCGTCATTTATTTCTAAATTGAAATCTAACGTTGGCGTTACGGCCAAACCAAGATGTTCGGACGTTGGATTAGAAGTTAGAATTAATGCCGATACGCGAACCGTCGCAGTCGGTCCTGATCCACTTTCGATTCGTAATATTTCCTTGAATTCGATTAATTCTAGAAGTCATTCGTTTAATTATGGGGATAATATTAATAAAAGGAAAACGAGGACGATGAAATCGATCGGTGTGATGGTCGATGATCTTATCAAAATGGCGACGAAATCTGTAGATACCGACGATTTGACACCGAAGAGACGAGAATTTGGTACTTCGCCGATAAAGAAGAAATTTATCGACGCGTCGGTCGGTGACTCGATAAAACCTCATATATTAATATCATGCAGTACGAATTATTGCGACAATTGCAAGGAGACCATTAAGATGTTGGCTAAACAAATAACTAATAATAACGTTGAGAATAATATGAATCATCAGAACGCTAATCTGGTGTCGAGGATACCGAGACCATCTCACATAGCTCTTAATACTTCTGATCATAAAAAATTCAAGAGACAAGACACTTATACCAAGATACCGGCTGCGGGTATTATTCGTTACGATTCGGATAATAAAGAACAGTATGATAGCAGTAATCGGTTAGTACAATTGTTATTATTATTATTATTATTATTATTATTATTATTATTATATCGGTTATACGATATGGAAAGATGTTTGAGTGAATTTCGTTGAAAAAAGAAAAAAAGTGATTTGAGAAAAAATCAGTACTATCAATTTTCAATCGTGTACGATTTTATATTAAGATCTTATGTATAGATATTAAAGTAATGATGTGAAATAGCTTTTTTAAGTTTTATATATATATATATATATATATATATATATATATATATGAGTGTAGATCGACGATATACACTTACAGAAATTATCATAGAAAGAATTATACACGGTTAAAATTCAGATAAATTTTTATAGACAGCGAATTCGTTTGAAAAAGTAAAGAATGATGAAAAATTACTTACCAACGATACGTCCAGCATTTCAAATTATATCCAATAAATTTTATCTTGATTAGGATCGACGAGTACACTTAAATAAATAAATCACACAACAACGGATTAATACACACTGTTTAACTTCACAATAACTTACACTATGACGCACGATGATTTCTTTCAAAGGAGAAGAAAATATTTCGAAGAATTAATTACTTTTAATACCGTATAATAATTATTTAATCGTTCTTTTCGTTTTCGCTCCATACCGAAAAACCGTCGTTATAAACTATCTAGTTAGATTCGATTCTCGAACGTTGTTATTTCGATTCTCGAACGTTGTTATTTCGATTATCGAATATTACTTCACAACGACTCCACCTAGTGGCGGTCTCGTGAAACGTCGCTCGAGAGAGACGGAACGCACTCGTAGTTAGTGGAAGTACGTCAAAACGCGCGTCTTTATTTTACCAATCGTAAAAGTGTTTCGTAGTTAATAGTGAAAAAGTGAAGGATAAAAAGAGTTGAAATATCGAAAAGACTTTCATTTATTATATTTACTTAATAAGTATTAATCGAGTCACGTGTTGTGTGTATTACGCAGTATTAGTCATGTTCGCGAATATCCTTGATTTTGTATTCCTTTGTTGTGTCGTCGATACGTCGTGCAAGTAAACTTCTTTTCGATTTAAATTGGATCGATGCTGCATCCTCGGCAGCATCAACGACAAGACTCTGGTTGCTCGATCAACGGGACGAATATTTCACGGTGTAGTTTCGTTCAGAATGAGTATTTTTTATTTTCCTTCTCTCTCTCTCTCTCTCTCTCTCTCTCTCTCTCTCTCTCTCTCTCTCTCTTTCTTTCTTTCTTTCTCCTTCTTTCTCTCCCTCTCTTTCTCTCTTTCTCACACAAACATTCATATTAATTTAATATTAATAATCTACTTAATAATTTCGATCGTGTCCGTGTGTGCGTGCGTATATATACATGTTTGTTTTTTATTTTATTTTAATAGCCTTCGACAATTGGAAACGGAGAAGGAAAGAAATGACAAATCTATGTCGGAGGATATGTCTCAGGACCAGCCTGAAAAAGGGGTCGAAAACGAAGAGAAACAAGAGCTACCCGAGTCGGCTCTCTTTCAACCTATCCAAGATGATCCAAGAAAAAAAGTGGAACCGTCCAAAGAAATGCAAGCCGCCATGAAAGTGTTAAACGATAGTTTTAAAAAGTCTCCTAGTAGAAACGTTTCTCATCAGATTAAAAATGCCACAAATATAATACAACAAGAGTGGTTTAAAATATCTAGTACGGCTAATGCCAATCCCTTGGACGTAGAAGATTATTTGGATTGTTTCGAAGAATATTCTAGTACCTTGCTAGAGTATATTGTAAATACGACTGACTCCAGCGGTAACACCGCTATGCATTATGCAGTTTCTCATGGAAACTTCGACGTAGTTTCCATACTTTTAGATTCCAAAGTGTGCGATATCAATAAAGCAAACGTAGCTGGATATACGGCGGTAATGTTAGCTGCACTGGCGGAAGTTAAGAATTCTACTCATGCTTCCGTAGCAAACAGACTGTTCCAGCTTGCCGATGTCAACATTAGAGCCAAATTGGTAATCATTTAGTTTGACCGCTTTAACAAGAACAATCTATGTATAGATTTATTTATTTCTTGAACCCATCTTTTTTTTTTTTTAGCACGGACAAACAGCATTAATGTTGGCAGTGTCTCACGGAAGGAAGGATATGACACAATTATTGTTGGACGCTGGTGCCGCGGTTAATATTCAAGACGAAGATGGTAGTACGGCTTTAATGTGTGCAGCCGAACATGGACATACCGATATAGTACGAATACTTCTAGCTCATCCAGAATGCGATTCATCGATTGTCGATATAGATGGTAGTTCCGCTCTAAAAATTGCATTGGAAGCTGGTAATAGAGATATCGGTGTTTTACTTTATGCACATGAGCACGTTAACAGAGGTACTAGCCCATATTCGTCTATAAGACGAAGTAGAAGAGGTTCAAAACCAACAACGCCAACCGGCCCTTCTCCTTCCGCTCCTGTAAGTCCAGCACCTTCCCGAAGGATGCATTCATCCACGGTTTCCCTCAACACTTCAAAGTATTCCGCTAAATAACAGAGGAGCATTTGGAGGCTGTTAACAAAGTTTGGTAAGAAAAAAGATTAAAATACTTACCGTTAATCGCCTCGATATTATAATAATTCGAGGTTAAGGGAGGATTCGGTTTTTTCTTTTTTCTTCTTCTTCTTCTTCTTCTTCTACTTCTTCTTTTTCTTTTCTTCTTTTTTTTTTTCCCTGATAAAATATGATATCAATCCATTTTAATCAAAACTAAATGAAATTCTTGTTCGATGAGAATCTATTATAAGTAGTTTCTTCGGGTGTGTTGTAACATAACGAATTTAGATAAATGCTCAACTTTTGTACATATCTATTTAGAGGATGGTTGAGCTATTATTTTACCGTGATTGGAATTTATAGAAACGGGGTTGTTGCACTCTTTTCCAGGTGCTATCAATTGTTTTCTACAAATAGTTAATAAAACCTTACGCAAGTATGAGTTTTCATATCAAATTTTACAATGTTTTATAATAACAATTTGGGAACATTTAATAAGTAGAGAGAAAGAGTGAAGAATATCAGAGTTAACGTGTTTCCAAAATTAGGGGAAAAGGGAAAAAAAAACGATCAAGTACAAAATATCCCTCGATGCAGAGTTAGCTAAACGTGCCACGGTTAAAAACTAAAAAGAGGCATTTTTTTTATTTCATTTTATTTTATTTTATTTTTTTTTTTTTTTTTTTTAAGAAAAAAGGGAATCGTCTTCCAACGAGCTGTGGCTCAAAACATTCCAAAATTATTGAATTAAAAAAAGAAAAAAAAAAGAAAACCAGAATAATAAAAAAGACGTAAAAATAATATCACATTTTCTTCGCGAATATTCTTTCTTTTTACCATACTTTCTACATAATCTCCATATTCTTTAGGCCTAATCGCCGTAGATCCTTGAAAACTGAAAGGTATAATAATAAAGAAGGTAAAAAATAAAAAGAACCTAGAAAGTGATAAAAGTAATAATAAATGGTGCAGAAAAAAATAAAGAACATAAGGATTTTAAAAAGTGTACAAAAGAACCTCGCGCGTAGAAGAAAGGTCAATAGGGTGTTAACTCATAAGTCTATTTAATTCATTAAGAAAATTCATACACATATATATTATCAACAATTGTTTAATAATAATCGTCGCACACAGTCGAATTTATAATAAAAAATAAAATATAATAAAATATAATAAAATAAAATAAAAATAAAAAAATACACGCACACGCCCACACTCAAATAAAACATACGTACACACACGCGATAAACGATGAATAATCTATAAAACGTGTATAGTAAGAAATAAAGAGGGTTTTGCGTAAATTTAGATGATCGATCAGTAATACGATATGACTGAAACGATTTCTTTGTAGAATTGTGAATAAATGGATACGTTTGAAAATGATTTCATTAACGTTTATCCTAAAAAAAATAAAAATAAAAAATTAAAAAAAAAAGTATCTCTTCTCGTTAAGAATCGATTTATAAAAAAAAAAAAAAACGGTGTTATACATATAATATATCTCTTTGTATTTATCAATTGGAGATAACATTGTATAAAATAATGATCTACATTAGATAGTAGTGAGATGTTTTTCATTGTTTGTGCCTTTATATTTAAACATATTATTATAATTGATAATAAATTTTCAAAATGATTTGAAAAATCTATTGGACGAAGCACGTTACTTAGGATAAGATTGTGTTAATGAAAAACAAACAGAAAAAAAAAAGAAGAAATGGAAAAGGGTAAAAAAATAAGAAATGTAAGTGTAAACTATCTTTTATTTCGAATTTTAAGGTTTAAGTCATAGTAATGTTTAGTAATAATAATTACAATTATAGAGACGCGATAACGAACAAAAATGCTGCAACATTTTTTTTTCTTTGTATTCTGAGGGTCTTATATATAATTATATATATACATATACATATACATATGTGTGTGTATATATAGATACAGAATGATTGAAGAAATTGTAAGAGCAAGGCATATTTTTTTCCTGATGTATGTTAGAAGAAAATTTTAAGGGAAACAGATGAATGATTCGTATGTCTTTTGGCAAGTGTAATAAAGTGCATACATTATTTATAACATATGTCTATATATAATAACATTTTTGTTAGTTTCAATGAAGAAAAAAGATATGGCTTGTTACAGTTGCTTGAATCATTTTGTATGTGTATGTAAGAGATTGTATATATGCGTCTGCTGTTTTATATATGACTAGTTATTTCAGTTTATTTATTTATTTATTTATTTTTTTAGAATGTTTCTTTACTTGTCGCAAAAATTACAAAAATTAGAAATACTTTGCTTCTGTCCTATACAGTTGGTTATTTTCTTGTTTTTTTTTTTTTTTTTTTATTAATTAATTAATTAAGTAATTAATTTGTTTAACTGCATCTTGAATGTTTTTTTTTTTTTATTATTAATAATTATCTTTGGGCACAGCTATATATAGCTACAGAGGATATTCTTTTTATCTGCCAGGATCACCACCTGTTGCCAAGGTTGCTCATTCTAAGGCAGTTTCTTTCTATTTCCTTAATTTATTTATTTATTTATTTATTTATTTATTTATTTATCTCACATATGACTACTTATAATCAACGTTAACGGCACTCGCAGATAAGTTGCATTTTTTTTTTATCTTGTATATTTTAAAGATATCGTTTTAATCTTGGGATATATATAGATCATCGAAGGGGACACAATTCTGGATCGATCGATCGACGCTCACGCATTTTTTCTTTTTTTCTTTTTTTTATTAACAATCTAATTCTTTACGGAACAAAGCCACGCAATTTTTTATTTTCTCGGTCAATATATATATACGTAAGCGATTGATAGTATTTATAGATCGGATCTATTAACCTATATTAGTTATAATAGTTTTTCTAGCGTGACATCACGAAGACACATGTATGGAAAGCGGTAAAGTACAAGAGAAACGTTTGTTTTTTTTAATTCTTGCTTTTTTTTTTTTCTAAACTTCGATTTATTATGTCTTCATAATGTAGGACCAAGTTGTATATAATGTATATACTTACATACATACATACATATATATATATATATGTACAGAGTGGGACATTAATTTTGATTACCTTAAATATCTCCATTCTATTTAGAAGTATTAAACACCGTTATTTCACGCTTATTTTGCGCTTACTTTGCGTATTTTATTTAAAGAGTTTACGACTTTTAGTTCGAAAGATATTTCCAAATAAATGTAATAAAAAAAAAAATTTTTGTTTTTTTTTTTTTTTAATAAAAAATTAATTATTAATTAATTAATT
>NC_057705.1:931454-933954 GCF_014466175.1 Vespula pensylvanica
TTTATTTGTTCGTTAAAAAATTAATCGTTTGTTTCGTAGTCGAAAATTAATGTTCGCTTAATATAGAAAAATGATGGATAGTGTAATAATGTAGTTATAATTTTTTTTATTTTACTTTTTAAAACAGTCCAAAGATTGGCTTATAGAGGATTAAGAAGAAAGAAACGAGAAAGAAAACGAATAAAGAAATACTTTCGTGACAGAAATTGACACAAAAATTGTACTATTGATAATTTCAAAGCGCGTATAATATAGATAGGAACGATATAGTATAGATCGAGTGGAGTGGTAAGAGGGAGGGAGGAGAGGTATTGTTGTGATAAAAGATAGAATTTTTTTTTCTTTTTACGCCTGTACATACGAATCGAATCGTCTTATCGATCTATATAGATCGAGATGATCTATAATAACCGAATGAGAAGATTGCGAAGCCTAACATACGTAGAATCGATCTGTTAGAACTAAATCGATTTAAAATCGATCAACCGGAGAAATCTAGCACCATTGACGCGCATCCTTTATTTTATTTTATTTATTTTATTTTATTTATTTTATTTTATTTATTTATTTATTCATTTATTCGTTCATTCATTCATTTATTCATTCATTCATCAGTTCGTTCGTTCGTTCGTTCGTTCGTTCGTTCATTTATTTATTTCTTAATTTCTTTTGCTTTCTTCTTTTTTGTTTTATTTTTGTTGTTTTTTGTTTTAATAATTAATTAATTAATTAATTAATTAAGTTTCCCACAAGCGAAGATGATCGTCCTCCATCGTTTCTTTCTTTTCTTTTTGTTTCTTTTTTTTTATTTATTTAGTTAGTTAGTTATTTATTTATTTTTTATTCTTTATTTATTTATTTTTTTCTTAACGCAACGTCGATACACAATCACTAGACAAGAATTTATTTCTTTCTCGTTTCGAAGAACACGAAAATTTTTTTCATTAATTAATTTGATCAATTAATTAACGCTGTTTGTTTGTTTGTTTGTTTGTTTGTTTGTTTGTCTTCATTTCTTTTTTTCTTATTTTTTTTCTTTTTGTTATTTTTTTTTTCCACTTATACGTATATACACATATTTATGCATGTGTATACTCATCGATATACAATATTATTTATACGCACACAAATATACGTACGAAACACAATCGTCTTAACGATATTAACCATCATATTTCTTTTGTCCTCTTTCTTTTTCCTTTCTTTTATTTTTTTCCTTTTCTTTTTCGTTCTCTTAATTATTACTAATTATTATTATTATTATTATTATTATTATTATTATTATTATTATTATTAATTATCATTATCATTATTATTAATAATTATTATTTCGTTTGCCTCTGCAATATATACGAAGCATCATTCCAACGTTACTAAAATTTTTCATATCTTTAACTTCGATAAATATATATATATATATATATGCATACATGTACATATATATATACATATATATATATATTTGTATATATGTTTATATATATAATCTATATACATACATACATATATATATATATATATACACACATGTATATTATATATTATGTGTATAACGTATAACCAGTCGGAATCGACGAGCGCTTTGTCATGACATGAACTCTCTTACGGAATAATGTCCTTGTCCTATAAATATATGCACATGCATATTTTGTGTATTTGTTTTTATATATATATATATTTTTTTTTTAATCTCTTATGCAAGTACATACACGTAGAACGACATAAGATCGCTTACGAACACGAAACGTCGAAAGTTTCCGAGCGAGAAAAATAACGACTTTCTGTAGCTTCGCCACCTTCCATTTTCTTTTTTTGTTTATCTTCTTTTTTTTTCTTTTTTTTGTTCTTTTTTCTTATTTATTTATTTATTCATTTATTTACTCATTTATTTATTCATTTATTCATTTATTTATCTTTCATCTCTATCTTTCTTGCCATAGATCATAGAGATCGATCGATCTCGAGGATCAATTTCAGGATCGACTCGAACGTACTTAGTATTTATTTATTTATTTATTTATTTATTTATTTATTTATTTATTTATTTATTTGGAAGGAACTTAAAGATAGTTAAGTTCGAACGATCGAATTAATAAACAATGTTAATAATAACAATAATAATAAGATGAAAAGAAGCATGCCTTTTACTTGTGTTCTTCTCTCTCTCTCTCTCTCTTTCTCTCTCTCTCTTTCTCTCTATTTCTCTTTCTTTCTTGCTTTCTTTTTTTTTATTTTCTTATTATTTTATTCTTTTTTTTTGTTGTTTTATCTCCTCCATGCTAATTATCTCCATTTTATATGTCGCGTGTTTATTACGATGATCGAGATTTGGTCCCAATCGCAGTGATGAACTTTCCTGTTGTCTCATACGATCGAAGAAACGCAGCGTCCTCCATTTCGTTTTTTATTTAATTATTTATTTATTGATTGATTTATTGATTGATCGACCAACTGATCGATCGATCGATCGATCGATCGATTGATTAATTTAATTAATTAA
>NC_057705.1:943954-953954 GCF_014466175.1 Vespula pensylvanica
GTCTCTAAAAAAGAAACAGTTCTTTATCCATTCTTCAAACATGACAAACATATTTTATGTAATAAGTTACAATCAATTTTTAAATTTGACGAATTTATAAATGGGGTTACAGAGATTTGATCGATAGTTAAAAAAAAATGTATTAATCGTTTACTTTCGCTTTTGTTCTGTTTTTGTTTATATAAATAAATATTACTTAATATAAATTGAAAATGAAATTTCCCGTGAATGTTGAAAAATTAGAATTTCGTTCGAACGAGCAACGAGGAATTATTAAATTTGATGAAATATTTAAATTATACATAA
Source organism: Vespula pensylvanica (assembly GCF_014466175.1). Lineage (NCBI taxonomy): Eukaryota > Metazoa > Arthropoda > Insecta > Hymenoptera > Vespidae > Vespula > Vespula pensylvanica. The sequence goes on from NC_057705.1 coordinate 944,261, forward strand.
TAATTTTTATTGTATCTACATAACGATAATAATAATAATAATAATAATAATAATAATAATAATAATAATTTTTAATTAAAAAAAACAATTCGTCTTCCTTCGTAATTATGTTAGTTAGCCTTCTCCTCGATAGGATATAATACAGGTTGATAGAGAATGTATGTGTGTATGTATGGGTAAAGATTAGAGAGAGAAATAGAGAGAGAGAGAGAAAGAGAGAGAGAGAGAGAGAGAGAGAGAGAGAGAGAGAGAGAGAAGGTAGAAAGAGAAAGAGACGATAGGATAGAAAAAAGATAGAAAGGAAAGAGAAAGAGAAAGATAGTAGAAATAAAAGAAAAATTTTCAAATCAATTAGTATATAGAAAAAGATTTAGATAAGTGCTTAGCTAAGGAAAAGTGTTTGTACCAATGCCATTTGCAAAGTTTTCCTAAACCTCGACCAATAATATTATACATATAAAAAGAAAAGGAAAACAAAAAAAAAACAAGGAAAATTGTAATTTTTATCGAACTAAAAGTTTGACAATTTATTTTGGCCGAGATTAGGAAGGATAGGAAAAAGAAAATAAGGCTAGTTAACAGCGATCTTATTAGGATTGAGTCAAAAGTGATTATGAATTTCTAAGCGATTATAAAAGAAAATTAATAATTCTTTCTCGAGAATTTTTAGGCTTATTTTTGTTTGTTGTTTTAGTGGTATTGAAATATTTAAAATCCTAGAAACAAAGTCTCAAAAAAGTGTAATTAATTTTTAAACGTTCATGTTGAAACTTATAATCACATTTGTCTCATTCTGTATAATTTGACGATTAGTATAATAGATATATATATAAATATATCATATTGAACGATTGAAAAAAAATGAATGCAAAAGAGAAAAAGAGAGAAAAGAAACATACTTTTTTTTTATTAGGAAAAATATCTGGACCTTACCTCTTTTGCTCCACCCTGTATGTGTGTATGCACATATACTCTTACTCGCTATAATAATAGTAATAATAATAACAATAATAATAATAATAATAATAATAATAATAATAATAATAATAATAACAACAAGAACGATAAGTATCGATAATCATTAGATCAGTGACTTGATTAATAATAAAAAAATAAGGAGAATGAAAAAAAATAATTAAAACAAAAAGTAATTTATCTCGAGTGATATATTCATCAATGTATCATTATCATATCATCATCATCATCATCATCATTATTATTATTATTATTATTACAATTGTTTTATTTATTCTCACCGATCTTAAAATATACTCACTCACATTGAGTAAGATAATTGATATAATTTTTCTTTTCTTTCGCGTAATGATTTAAATCTTTCTACACTGGAAAGGGTAAAATTAAAAAAATATATGTATATATCCGTGCAGGAAAAATTATGATAAGAGAATAAATGCTATAAAAAATAAATAAATAAATAAATAAATAAATAATTAGAAAATCGTTAGAAAGAAGAATCGAGAGACACTACGATATGCGTTAATCGAAAAACGTTCGATCGATAATCGTGCAAAGATCGTTCGAAGATATTAAATATAAAATCGAGATAGGCAATGTTTGCAAAAGAAAAAAAAAAAGAGAGAGAGAGAGAGAGAAAAGAACGTCAGCGTGAAAATTAGCGTGAAAAATCGGCGCGCTCGTAAGTTATTATTTTTTTTTTTTTTTTGTATACTTTTTTGTTTGCTTTTTATATAAAAAACAAATATTTTCGGCGGCGATAGGTGCATATGCGTGTGTCTGCGTGTATCTATTATGATTATAACAAAAATATATATATATATATCTTATATATAAAGATTTATAAATATATAAATATAAATATATATGTATATATAGAAACACAATACACATATACATATATTTAGCACAAAATTGATGCACAGAGCAAACAGCCAGGTGATATACATATATACATATATACACACACACATATATATATATATATATGTATTTATAAACAGATAAATATATAGCGTGTAACAAATTTCGAGTTGCTGCAGCACATGCATCATCATCATCAACATCATCATCATCATCATCATCATCATTTAGCTTGTCTTTCAACAGCCAATTAGAAATGCAACGAATTCTGTAAAGAAAATTAATTAGTTAAACAAAAAAATCTCTCGCTTTTCCCCATGATATTATACAGTATCACCATAATAATATCTTCCATAGATTCCCTTTCCTTTATTCTTCGGTCATTCCGTTTCTTTCAAATATTTTTTTTTTTTTTTTTTTGTATTCCTCCTTGAATTTGCTTTTATTTCTTTTTTTTCTCTCGTTCGTTCAGAGAGAAAAGAAAAATCTTTTTCTAATAATTTTCTCCCTTTTTTTTTTTATTTTCTCAATACATACATATGCATTTATATTCATATGAATATACAGGATGGATAGAAAAATTACTAGATGTGGTTAAAAATTGTCAAATGATGTTAAAGATCAATTATTCTTTTATCTTTTCTTTTCTCGCTATTTAAATTTTTAATCTGCAAAAAAGAAGAATACAAAATTAAATTAATGTAAAAAGTTTCGAAAAAGAGATAATTGATCTTTAAAATCAATCTAAGATCTTCTTTTGGCCACGTCCAAAAATTTTTCTTCTACCTTCCTCGTGTATATATTGAAAATATATATATAAGTTTGTATGTATTAAGACTGTGATTTATATATAAACATTGTTAAAATTATATGTATATATATATGTATGTGTATACATACATTTATATATATATATATATATGTATATACTTACTCGGAGATTAAGTAGCCTCGGCACTCTATTTATGTTGGATTTTAAAAGTGTGCACACGTTTTATGCGTGGGAATGTTTTGAAGATAGTAAAACCAACGTTGATTCTCTCGAAGTTGAAATGAAATTTTCGTTTCTCTGTGCTTCGTTCTTCGTATAATTTGTGGCTGGGAAGGTGTAGGATAATTAAGAAAATAGGACACATCTTTGGATAAAGTTATATACAGAAAAGAAAAAGAAAAAAATATATACATACATACATATATATATATGTATGTATGTATGTATGTATATGTAGGATAAAAGGATAAAGGAGATAATATTAAAAAAGGATTATATCTTTATCTGTAAGAGTGAGACGGAAAGTGGGACAAAGGAAATTTAAAGAGAGAAAGAAATAGAGAGAGAGAGAGAGAGAGAGAGAGAGAGAGAGAGAAAGAGATTCATTTCATACAGTAAAAAAATAAAAATAAAAAAAAGAATTAAAAAATCGTTTGCGAAGCTTTCGAAGCCACAGTAAAGCTTTTTCATCAGTAGAGCGTTCATTAATATCAAGAATATTGTATGTATTATATCTTTTTTTGTTTTTACTTGGATCTTTTAATTTTCAATAATTTTTTTCTTGGTTTTTTCTTTTTTCTTTCTTTCTGTTTTTTAATCATCTAAACCATTTTTACTTCGTTCTCGTTTTTGTTAGTGTCCTTCGTTCTTCCTTTCTTCCTTTATTTTCTATCACGATTTGTTTTGTTTGAATGCTGTTCTTTATATCCTTACCTTTTTTGTTGTAAACCTTTTTTTGTTTGTTTTTTATTATTATATATATATGTATGTGTATATACATATATATATATATATATATATATAATATCTATATATATGTAAGATCATATGCACGTACGTATTACACATAGAAAGAAGACGTATAAATGCAATAAAATAAATTTTCTTTTATATATATTTTTTTTTTTTTTTTTTTTAGCATCTCGCTTACACGAAAAGATTATATGTTAATTCAAAGATTTTTCGTTTAGAATTTCATAACAATTTTATTGTTGCTGTTTTTATTTTCTTTGAATTATTATTCTTTTCGTATAGGTGTGCAAACGAAAGGTCTACGTTGCAAAGCCTTGTAAAAAGAATTATCTGTTGGAAATATCGCTATAGATATTATCGATAATTTTCTTTTCTTTTTCTTTTTTTTCTTTTATATAATTCAATTAATAATTATTGAGTATGCGTGTGTATATGTGTATATTAGGCAGAACAACGTAGCCGATTGTTTAAAGTGCATAATTGTTTAACGCAATCATTGGCAACGACTATCATAGACAGCTGTACAACGAAAATCACATGAAGAAAAAAAAATACGATATTTAATAATAAAAATCATCGAAGATCGATCGATGCGACTTACGTTGATCTTCGTATATATTATATATATATCAAAGATCTAGAAGAAGATTTTTTAATCGTTCCTTTTTTGTATTTATATATCACCAATTTTCAAATCCTTTAAAAAGGATCTCGTATCCCTTAAAAGCTATCATTTAATCAAATACATTAAGTATAATCAATTTAATCTTCAATATTAATTATATCTTTATCGAGACTGTTTAATGAAATTTTTGTATAATGAATGATAATAACGTAGATATGATTTTTTGTTTTCGTTTGATAGCTTTTAAGGTTTTAATTATTAATCTCGAGTTTCGTCGGACGAGGAGAATGAAAAGACATAAATAAATTAAATAAATCAAGTAAAAAATCCATGCTGAAGCCGTAGAAAAAAAAAATAATAATAAAAGAATGTAACAGGAAAATAAACAATATCGGAAAAAAAACATGGTACATATATCTCGTAAATCCCACTCATCGATCTTCCAATAATAATCACGAAAATATCAACAATGTGAAAACATACAAATATATATATATATATAGAGAGAGAAACATTTACGCAAAAGAAAAAGAAAACATATTGAAAGCTTCGAAATATCGAGAAAGAGAGAGAAGAGAATAAAAGAACAAAATATACAAGCGATGATAATCAGAGACGTATACATATATAAATTAAACAGACAGACAGACAGATAAATAAGATAGATAAATAGATAGATAGACGGACAGATAGATAGAAATTGAAAAAGGAAATAAGAAGACAAAACAAAATTGACGATTGAAGCTGGAGCATGAAATTTAATATAAATCATTATACCATAGTTTGTGTACGTGTGTATGTCGATTCGTTGAGTCTATTATTATGCGTGCAATAATATTAAAAACTTGGTGTTTAAGATGGGCATACAGGAACAGTAACAGTAACGATAACGATAACAATAACAATCGTAATAATAAATAATAAATAATGAATAATTAGGGAGTAGAAAAAAAAAATAGTAAAATTATTTTTAGCGACGATAAAGAGTATCTCTCGAGGAGATACATTTAGAATTTTGTGTATGTATGCAATATACACGCGTGATTGAGTGTTTCGTTAGAAACAATAAGAGAGAGAGATTGATAGACAGATACACACACATAAAGAGAGAGAGAGAGAGAGAGAGAGACAGAAAGAGAGAAATAGAGAATGAAAGAGTAAGAGTAAGAGAGAGATAGAGAGAAAGAGAAAGAGAGAAACGATCGAAGATTTTTTGATTTCGAATTAGATGAATTAGATGAATTAGAATATAGAATGAAGATATACCAATTGAGATGAAGAGAGTTTTATATGTGTATGTGTTTGTTATGGGACTAAGGTACGTTCTCTTTCTCTCTCTCTCTCTCTCTCTAAATTGATATAAAATAAATACAACCCTTTAAGAATTTATATGTATATATATATATATATATATATATATATATATATATATATAGATGGAGAGAGAGAGAGAGAATCAAACGTGTCAAAAGCTTTTTCACGTTCAATTATTCGATCATTCGATTATCCGATCTTATGATATTGTACATTACGAAGAATGGGAGTAAAGATCACAACCTTGACCTTAGAAGAGAAATTAGAAGAACGAGAAAGCGAGAGAAAAAGAGAGAGAGAGAGAGAGAGAAGAAAGAAACTGAATGACGATACAAGTGTACGTGAATATTTATCATCGAATCAAAAATGAACAAATGTTTCTAAACATTGTATATCGTGTATTGCATATTGCATATTGCACGTTTAGAAAAAAAATGCTGGTTCGAATACGAAGATTGGAAGGAGTAACGATGAAGCATTCGAATTTGAATTACGAAATGAAATTGTAGAGTGAGGATTCTTTCTGAAATTATTTGTTTTTCTTTTTCCTCTTTTTTTTTTTTTGGAGTCAACATTTTTTATACTTAAATAGGTTTAGGTAATACTTAAGATATATATTAGGAAGTGATTGCATGCCTTTTCTATATGGATTTTCAATTAAGATTAATTTTAAAATCCATATTTGGGAATGATGGGTGAGAGAGAAAGATATATAGATAGATAAATAGATAGGGGACAAATACATATACCTATGTAGATATATACATATGTATATATAATTATGAAAGACAATGAATATTACCAAAAGAACATTATTAAAATATTATGGATCAATGTATAGTAATTCATAAAAGAATTATTGAGAATTATAATGACCTCAAAATAACTGCATACACGTTTCACACCATAATTTTTTCATCACCATGATCGAATTAAAAGTCGTCATAACGTAATATGGTAGTAAAAGAAGAAGAAAAAAAAAGAAACACGAAAGGAAGAAAACATAATCGATTAATTTATATAATTGTCATAATTTCGTTGATTAGAATAATTCTAGTAAAGTATTATATCGCATTCTAATGTTCTCTTGGCGATCACATAATCAACCGTTAGGATTAGGACATATATATATATATATATATATATATATATATATATATAAAAGGATCCTGATCCATCTGTATATAGATCATTATGACTTTATAAGTCATAGATCGCACTTACTTTATTTCTGGTCTTTTCCTCTTTCGTAATTTTATTGTTATATTAAAATTGCATATATAAATATATATATATATATATTTTTTTAGATTGAAATAAAAAAGAAATTATCTGATAATATTGAAATAAATCTTTATGTCGCGTGATCGATTAATTAATTTTTTCTTTTTTGTTCTTCCTCTTGTCGTGTCGTTTTATGACAGACAGATTGTTATTGTTTTATTTATTTATTTATTTATTATTTTTTTTTTTAATATATATATATATATAAATCACTATCGAATAAATTGTTGAAGCGTTAAATAAATTTATAAAGTTTCGTAACGATTAATGGTATAAGAGATTTTTTGTTTTGTTTCGTTTTGTTTCGTTTATAGTATGTAGGTATATATGTATAGAATATTGTTATAATTATTTCCATTCGCCCGACGAAGAGCCGTTTACATCGGTCGCAAGATCGATTGAGAGATTAGGCGAGAATATAATTGGCCTTTTAATTAACAAAGTTTTTATTTGATACGTGCCAGAAATGATCAGTGAGCTAAAATAAAGGGTTCAAAGCATTCTCGTTTGTTTAGTTAAAAGTAAATGGAAAAAAGGAAGGTTCTTTTTGTTTCTAGCAAGAAGCGACTGTGTGTGTTTCACTATAGCGTCCATTAGCCGATCGTTTTTCTCTCTCTGATCCATTTATAAATATAAATATAAATATATATATATATAATAAATGGATTTATTAGAGAATGATAAAAGACAAACAATTTTTTTTTTATTGACCGATCGGTTAAAGGTAACATCTGCATTTTAAATTAATAAGACAATCTTTGTAAAAAGAAACTTTAGAAAGAGTTTCAAAGAGGAATAAAAGTATTAAAAAGTATTATAATCTTTTTTATCAAAATTGAGAAAAAGAGAGAGAGAGAGAGAAAGAGAGAAAAGATAGATAGAATAAAGTAAGAAGAAAATTAGTATACATAAAAGTATTGAGACTTCTTTTCTATAAAAATTGCGAATAAATTGACGAGAGAAAGAGAGAGAGACGCAATGATAGAGAATAGAGATAAATCAGAATGAAACAAAATATTAGAGAGTAATATTAAATAAACAAAAAAAAAAAAGAAACGTTTAATATATTCGAAACATTATCCCATATGCCGATCATGAGGAAAGAGAGAGAAAGACGATATTATTCTGTCAAAGGAAAAGAAAAAAGGAAAAACACCATAAAGCAGGGTCCATTAGAACAAAAGCTTGAGACCAGCGAGAAACACAAGCAGCGTATAAATTTTCGACATAGAAACAAACGCAGCGATTTCGGTCGACTCGAGATAGAGATGAGGAACCAAAAAAAAAAAAAAAAGAAACGCAGGAAACGAATTCATTCTCTTGAATTCTCTAAGAATATCGATAATAATTATACAATTATATATTCATAGAAATATATGCGAACGAAATCGCTGATAGAGAAAGATTATCGAGTGAATGAGAAAGACGGATAGATAGTAGTATAAGAAAAAAGATAGCGTGAGTTAGGTAATAGTAATAGCAGTTGGTAGCAGTTAGTAGAAGTATTAGTAGTAGTAGTAGTAGTAGTAGTAGTAGTAGTAGTAGTAGTAAGTAGTAGTAAGTAGTAGTAGTTGTAGTAATAGTAATAGTAGTAATAGTAGTAGTAGTAGTAGTAGACAGATAGAAATAGTTAGAAAGTGTAATAGATAGAAAGAGTTAGAGAGATAGAGAGAGAAAGAGAGAGATAGAGATAGAGATAGAAAGAGAGAGAAAGAGAAAGAGACAGAAATAGAGATAGAGATAGAGATAGAGATAGAGAGAGAAAGAGCAAGAAAGGAGCGCTTACAGCTTGGTCTGTCGAACTCTTGCTGTAGGGTACCGGTATCAAACGTTCCTGCAACTCGCCACCTATCACCTTCAAGAGTAAAGGATAATATAATGGTTACAAGAGGGTGTAACGAGCAATAATTGACATGCAGGACACCACTCCTTTTATTCATTTGGAAATGGTGCCGTGCGATAACTCTCCTCGTGACAATTCACCGCCCAACGACAAAAACGAAAGTAATAAAAGAACGGAAAAAAAAGGAGATGAATATAATAAACAATCTTTTTTTCTGTTTGTTCTTCTTTTTGTTGTTTTTTTTTTTCTTTTTTTCTTTTTTTTCTTTTTCTATGTCTTTACGTTTGAAAGTTAAACCTTATTCTTGGATATATCTGACTCTGTGGTTTCTAAATATAACATTAGATTTTCCTTCGTCACATGTCGGATCCAATCTTTTTTTGTGAAATATTGTATATAAAAATAAATATATGCGTATGTTACGAATTATAAAAAATATTTAATAAATCGTAAGAAATGAGAATTTAATAAGAAGTATATTTGAAGGAGTTTTTTTTCTAAATGCGGCATTAGATTTTTAATTGTATGTAATATATCAGTTTATGTATAAAATTCTATTCGTTTTTCTAATGAGCCCTCCCGAATACACATATACCCAAGTTTAGATCTAACTTTTTAATTATTTAAAGAGGAAACAAAAATGTCTGTTGGGCAGTGTAATCGGTGTTCTCGGTAATATACAGTTCCCGAATTAGGATAAATTTTACTGCTTTTAGGCGAATCGTTTAAAGCTTTAAAAAGAAACAGAGATAGAGAAAAAGAGCGAGAGACAGAGAAAGAGAGAGAGACAGAAACAGAGAGAAAGAGAGAGAGAGAGAGAGAAAGAATTTGTTATATTAATAATTTAGTGATATATTGTTACAAATGAATGATTAGTACGTGTAATAGATTTTTAAACAGACGTTTTCGTCATTGACCTATATCAATTATTTCTATCGGACAATTTTAGATAAGATATTAAAATAGATAGTGATTAGAAATGTTTTAGCGTGTTAATAGAAACTCGCCAGGTGCAGTAGAACAATCCTAACGACGGCCAATATCC
>NC_057705.1:963954-976454 GCF_014466175.1 Vespula pensylvanica
AAAGAAAGAATATCTTAACAACGTATATGTCGATTGTGAGGATATTTCGAATTTTTCTATTTATATTAAGGAGAATAAAAAGAAAAAAAAAATATACAATGCATTCATTTTTTAAGTACTTTTGGCTATCGATCATTCTCTATATATCAGTCCGAATGCAACAAATTCGAAATATCTCGAATATAAGATCGACGATATCTCGTAGAAACTTCTTTCTTTTCTTTTTAAGAAGGAAAAAGGAAAGATATAACGCGACGAATTAATATCTCAAAATTAAAATGCAAGGAAGATGATCGTGATCAAAAGTAAGGTTTAAAAGCTCGTTGAAAGTATCCTCGTGAGGGATGAAAAAAAAAGAAGAAAGACAAAATTCAACAAAGACAAATCAATAAAATATAAAAGTAAAAAAGAACGAAACGAAATGAAACTTCGCGTCGAGCTTTTCGTTTAAGACAGCAAAAACATATTATTTTGATTGTTATTTTTGAGTTACGTAAGAATTTTAATTTAATTGCGATTTCTTCTTTTCCCTATACTATATGTATAAAGAAAAATAGAAGAACTTAATCGCGAGATACGAAATTCATTTTTAAAGAGAGAAAGAAAAAGAGTTGTAATGGATTCTCGACGATTTCATTGTAAAGACACGAATTATTATCCTTTCGACCGTATATATGTATATATGTATATGTAATATTCTGTTTAAAAGAGAAAATATAATCTCGGTGCTATACGTGCTTAGATAGAGATTTAGATAGATAGATAGATAGATAGATAGATAGATAGATAGATATAAAGTGCACGTGAGGGAAAAAATATATATGTACATACATATGCATATATATGTATATATATAGATAGATAGATAGATAGATAGATAGATAGATAGATAGATAGATAGATAGATAGATAGATAGATAGATAGATCGAATCAACGATTCAAATAAATCACTATCAACGTATTCCTAAAAAAAAAAAAAATGAGAAAGATCAATCGTAAGATAGTCGATAATTAATTTCGTAAATTTTAAGAGCAAACAACAACAGCGTGGGGTTGTTGCTTTGAGAAAAGAAAGACAGAAGATAATAATAAAGAAATGACGATGATAGAGTAGGTCGAGGGTGGACGTGGGTGTTCTACAAGAAAGAAAGAAAGAGAGAGAGAGAAAGAGAGAGAAAGAAAGACAGAGAGAAAGAAGTTGGTAAGGTCGAAGAGTAAGGGTGAGGACGGAGAAGAGGAAAGGGTCTCGAGCAAACAACGCGCAAAAGCTGCCATATCGTTTAAATGCTTGTCTCATGCACGAGCTTGGTCAGTTCCGGTAGGACCAAATTATTCGAACTGAGAAGCAAGGAGTTGTTGACGGTGGTGTCCGGGTTACTGCTGAGGAGTTGATTCAAGGCGTTGTTGGATGAGGATCTGTTGTTATTGGTAGCATTGGTAATATTGGTGGTATTGGTGGTGGTGTTGGTAGCGGTATTGGCGGTGGCGGTGGCAGAGGCGGTGGTATAGTGGTTGTTGTAAGCTGATCCAGGAACGCTGAGCAATAATGGCGAAGTCGGACTGTTGATCGACTGGACAATCCTCGATCTTCTGGCGTTAGCAGTCTCATGATCCTGATTCTGGTCCGCAGTATTCTTGTTGTAAGCGGTACTCTTTGCCGCGTAGAGATGGGCGTTGTTGGTGTTGTTTGTAGGGTCTTCGTCAATGTATGTGAAGTCGGATAATGGACGTGGCCCGGTGTGGCTGCGTGAGCTGCGCATACTGTGTAAGCTGTGTAAACTATGGACAGAGCGACGCTCCTCCAGATCTTCCAGAGTCGACTTGAACGCTCTTATTACTCGAAGCTGCAAAAATAGGGAAGGAGACGTATTCTATCAGGAAGCGAGGATGAGTATCTGCCAGGCCAGCAACACACATAAGCGCGCGCCATATTCTTTTTCTTTTTTGTTTTTTTTTTTTTTGTTTTTTTTTCGTTTGGTTCTTTTTCTTTTCTTTTTTTTTTTTGTTTGTTTGTTTGGTTGGTTGATTGGTTGGTTGGTTGGTTGGTTGGTTGGTTGGTTTGGTTTGATTTTTAGGTCTTTGATTTTTTTTCCCTATCTCTCATGTTTCGTGTGGCTTTTTTTTCGAGGGGAAGGGATATTGTTTGTTTTTGTTTCTTGCTTTTTTTTTGTTTTCTTTCTTTTTTTTTATATATCCTCATTTTCCAAATGTTTGTGTAGATGTACATAAATATATATGTATATATATGTGTGTATATATATATATATATATATATATATATATAGACGTAGGTAATGTATGTAGATGTATATGCATGTCCGTCTATGATATTCTTCGAGATATCAATTTTATATATATATATTATTATTATTATTATTATTATTATTATTATTATTATTATTATATCTCATTCTTTCTTATTTTTTTTCCTTTCTCTCTTTTCTTTTTAAATCGACATCGTGTATATGTAGTATATATGTATCTATATATATATATAGTTTTTAGTATAGAGTCTTCTCACTTTATTTATAATTATTATTATTATTTTCTTCGATTATCTTTTCCATTACGTGTATTCCGTATAAGTATGCACATATGTGTACGTAAGTATGAATGTATGTATATAATGTAGGTATGTATGTATGTATGTAGATATATAATTTCATGTATATTAAAAACTTTTCAAATTGATTCGGAGACGCACATTTATATACACCATGTGATATGAATCATGTGTGTGTGTCTGCTGGATGTCAGCTTCGTTTCCAGCCCGGATAAAAGGGGGGGTGGGAGGAATTACGAGAGAACAAAAATAATAATAATAATAATAATAATAATAATAATAATAATAATAATAATAATAATAATAATATGGGTGTCTCGCGGTGCGAATCGACTAAATCGATTATGGTATCTACTACCGCCAGGTGCAAGCTATATAATTGCGGACGATTATTATTTGGCATACATGCGCAATCTATCTAATCATCTATGCGTACCTACCCACAAGTAGGTGTGATCATTATTATAAGAAATATGTTTTTGTTTTAATTTTTTGTTCGATTATATATTGAATATATATATATATTTATATATATATATATATATTATTGATGAGCTCCTTCCTAAGTCGCGATAAACAATTAATTGTAAATTATTTCCAACTGGTACTGGCTCCTGTATCGTCTTATTTTCTTATTATTATTTGTTTGTTTGTTTATTTATTTATTTCTTTGGTAGTTTGGTTTGATTTTTTATGTCTTTTTTTTTTTATATTATTTGGTAGAGAGCCTATCTCGATCTCCTGAAAATCGTGGGGCATATTAGTTTCAGCATTAGAAATGGTCCGCAACACAGTCCTGAACCTTAATCATTTGAAAGAAAATATTCTTCGAGAAACGATGATATAATATATACATTATAGATTTGATTCAATATAGATAATATATGTATGTATATGTATAGAAATGATCGAGATAGAAATAGATCGATTGATAGATAGATAGACAGATAGATAGATAGAAAGATAGATAGATAGATAGATAAATAGATAGATAGATAGATAGATAGATAGATAGATAGATAGATAGATATGAAATTGAATTAATAAATAGAATATATAAATCACAGTGTGGAAATGTGATTATTATCATAGTAAAATAATAATAATAATAATTATTGTTTCTATCATTATTATATTGATATAATAATGATAATAAAAATAATAATAATTATTATTATCAAATATATAATCGGCCATTGTTTTTACGACTTTTTAATTAATATAAATCTTGAGTAGAACTATACACGATATATGTTTCGCTTTCTAATCATTCTAATAGTATGTATATCATGTATACTATATGCACTATAATCCTGTTCGAAGAGAGAGATGAGATATAGAAGTATCGTTAGAAGAATCTAACGAATTTGTTATATGTTATTTGTGTGGTATTTCTCCAGAGGACAATAATTAATATATATATATAATATTAATAAATTTATATATATATATATGTATTTATATATAAAAATATATTAAAATCATTTAACATTTAAGAAAAGTAGATATAGTCAAATGATTTTTACTTTTTCTATATATATCCTTATATATAAATAAATATATATACATATATATATATATATCACATTAATTATTATTCAAATAATAAAAGATTAACGATTGGAATATATAAAACGAGACGAGTTTTTCTTTTTCCTTCTATCGAGAGGAAAAGCACACTGTGCGCGTGCACGTGTGCGTGTTTGTGTGTTGTGTAACGAGAATATATCCACAAGTTGACGAGAGAGAGAGAGAGAAAGAGAGAAAGAATTAAATAGAGAGTCAGAATTAAATAGAGAATTAGAGCGAGAAAGAGTAATAAAGAGAATCCAATTTCATTAGCGTAAAAGCAATTAGAGAAAAATCATTCATCGATGGAGACGATCGAAAAGAGAACAGCTGATCGTTTTATCAATCGGTATCGTGTTACCAATCCTAACGAAATAAAGGAAAGAAACACGATCGAAGATAGGGTAATTGTATAGGGAGTAAAGGGTGAGTTGAGTTGAGAGAGGGTGTCAGATTAAAACCAGGGTAAATCACACATAAAATTATTCATGAACGCACGAACACACTCACTCGCACACGAACGAACGATCATGTTAAACGTGTCGAAAACAAAACCAACAAACCATTATTAGATAATTAATTTCTTTATTATACATATATATATATATATATATATATATATATATATATATATACGCAAAACTGATCAACCGTGCACACCCACACACTCGCACGTACTGAAATTAAAAAAATCAAAAGAGAGAAAGTAAAACGGAGTTAGAGACAGAGATGGACAATGGATAGAAAAGTGTTAGGTATTAATTGGACGACAAATGAAAACAAAGAAATGATAAAGAATGAAATAAAAAATAAATATAGAAAGATATATACGTGTGTATATAAGAGAAGGGGGGGCGAGACGCATGAAATCGAATATATTAAATAAATATTGAATAATATATGCATATAAATTTTTTCATTGTGTAATATTAAGTAGTTGTTGTTGTTGTTGTTGTTATTGTTGTTGTTAGAAAGATGAGAGAGAGAGAGAGAGAGAGAGAGAGAGAGAGAGAGAAAGAGATAGACAGACAGAAAGAGAGAAAGAGAGAAAGATGCGAAACGAAAGGGTTGAAAGTGGAAGGATTTAAAGGGTTGCGTTTTAGCAGTGTACAAAAAAGAAGGGTAGGATGTTAAAGTAAGGGTGGTCGAATGGTAAGTCTGTAATCAGGGATAAAACTTTTTGTTTTTTCTTCGTATTTGTTGTTGTTGTTGTTGTTGTTGGTTGTTGTTGGTTGTTGTTGGTTGTTGGGTATATAATATGGAAACACGCAGAGCACACTCATCAGACAGCTAAGACTACTGAAGAAGCGCGGGTGGGCGGTGGATTTCCGGTTAATTGCGGCTCTTCCGTGTATTATCAGAGAGTCTTATCCCACCGACCATCCCACACCCGCTACACAAAGAAAAAAAAACACATTGCCACGACGAAACGTCGTATGCGACGTATCGATGCATCGAATCCCGAAATAAAACGACGGGCTCACGAAGTGCTCTTCTCGAGCTTCTTCGTTGTCTCGTCTATGTCTAATCGCTTTTTTGCTTTTTTGCTTTTTTTTTTCTTTTTTCTTTTTTCTTTTTTCTTTTTTCTTCCCCCGATCGAAGTGAGCCAGATTTATTGTGTCGAGATATCGATTTTTGAGACTCATCAGTGATCACTGATGTACCTCTTATACATATTCCTCTATCCATATATTTATATATATAGATAGATAGATAAATAGATAGATAGATAGATAGATAGATAGATAGATAGATAGATAGATAGCGGAATGATGTGTAATAAAATAAAAATTCAACAACTCGACATATAATCGGCTACTAAAAAAGGGAATTATATTCGTCGAGACGAAATTCTAGAGTGTTTAATTTGAGAAGAAATATAATAATATTCATAACTCGATATACATAATATTTCACTTCAACACACACACACACACACATATATATATATATACATATATATATATATATATAATGTATTCGAGTTACAAAATGTCTCAAGCTAAACGACAAGAGAATTAACGATACAACGACGACATTTATATAGTATTTATAATATATGTATATATTTATATATCTATCTGTATATATATATATATATATATATATATATATATATATATTAGATATTAGATATTATTCTTAGTATTAATAGATTTGCCATGGACGATGCTCGTACGTACGCTAATCGACGATCCGCCGATGTTTGTGTATGCGTACGTAAACTTTCATATAATACAACGTATTTACGGCAGGCGATCTACGTTATATAGCTACGTACTTGTTTGTACTCCGACAGGATAAGTGTGGCGGCTGGCAAGACTGCCGCCTCGTTATACCTCAGTCTCTCGAATGGGTTCCGCTGGCTAACAAATCACAAATCATACCATCAGTCTCGTTTCTATCGTTTTTCTACGTTTAACTAACTAACTTGTTCTTTTTTTCGTTGGTCTGTTTGTGTTTTTCTCTTTTCTTTTCTTTTCTTTTCTTTTCTTTTCTTTTTCCTTTTCTGTTCTTTTTTTTTCTCTTTTTTTTTTTCATCCTTTCTCTTCGTCTTCTCCTCGTTCGTTCTAACCGGTCGACGTGTTTCTTTTCCTTTTCTTTTTTCTTTTTTTCTTTTAGTTGTTTTGTTTTATTTTATTCTTTAAACTTCGTACTATAATAAATTAATGAATAAATAAATAATTGCGTAACTTCCGGAATGGTTCAATTAATATCTCCGTAAAAGAAACAAAGAAATTCGTAAGAAACACGATGTGAGAAAAAGGGCGATAGATATAAAGAGAAAGAGAAAGAGAGAGAGAGAGAGAGAGAGAGAGAGAGCTCGTGGCTTCTTTAAATATTTTATCGAGTTTGAAGAGAAAAAAATTGAAAAAGAAAGAAATAATAATTTTTGAGAAAGATCGTTCACTCGGATTTATCGACGAATGAATATCGATAATCGCGACTGAGAAAACGGAGAGACAGAGAGAGCCAGAGAGAGAGAGAGAGAGAGACAAAAAGAGAGAAAGACTGAGACAGATAAAAAAATAAAAAATAAAAAAGAACGTACAAAAATAAATAGAAGAATTCGTGTCCCATAGAACGATTCGTTCCTGTGGGATATTAAAACGTATCTATCACAAAACGTCAAGAAAAAAAAAGAAAGAGAGAGAGAGAGAGAGAGAGAGAGAGAAAAAGAATTGAAAAGAAAAAAAAATATTTGGTTAAATACTTTTTTTTTTGTTGTCGTTGTTGTTATTTTGTCTTCTTCTTCCTCTTGTTGGTGTAGGTAAGCAACGCTCAATTTGTATCGACGAAATAATCGAATTTTTGTTGGTTCGATTATGAGCGTGCAAACAAACAAACACACACACACACACACACACAACACACTTAAGTGTATTCTTTTCGTATCACAAACCACACGCACACGCGTGTACACACGTACGCACACTCACACGCACACACACATCGATACAATGTATATATTATATAATTGATATAACATCGTACGACCACTGTTAATGTCACAACAAAATACCACACTGCGTTATATGTATATATACATTATATATATATATATATATACATATGTGTAAATATATATATACATATATATATATATATATATAAAAAGAAAAAGAGAGAGACAGAAAGAGAGAAAGAGAGAGAGAGAGAGAGAAAGACAGAAAGAAGGGTAAAGATTATTAGAAAAAGGATAGAAAAAAATACAGACAAATGATGAAAGTCAAATCAAAACGTGATTATGATCGTGATTAATGATGATGATTTTTTTTACTCACTAGAAAGCGAAACACAGATTTTAAAAAATATATTTCCTTTTTTTTTTTTTTTTTTTTTTTTAAATATAAAAATAGAGAAAGAGATAGAGAAAGAAAGAAAGAGAGAAAGATAGATAGATAGATAGATAGATAGATAGATAGATAGAGAAAGACAGTGTAATAAAAACACGGGACACACGTACGTAGGCGGCGATGCACGAATCGCGTGATTTCTTCGTTCGAACACTTTCTTTTTCTTTTACAATTATTTTATTATTCACAAGTTATTTCGTTAATTTTTCTTTTATTTATCGTTTAAACAAATCGAAGATATGATGAATAAATAAATTAAAAAAAAAAAAAATGTCCGAACGAAGATGGCACGAGCGCGCGCACGTGCGACACTAAATATCGATAAACTTAAAAATACTTATATATCATATATACATATATACATATATATATATATATATATGTATATGATATATAACATGGAACAGATTGGAATGAAACGAATATGGAAAAACAGGAGATAGAGACCGGTGAGAAAAAATATAAAAAAAAAAAAAACAAAGAAATAAAAGTAATAGTAAAAAGAAAAATTGATAAAAGTTCGAGTAAGCATATATACGGCTGCAGCCAAAACGACCGTCAATATTTTTACTTGCAAAAAAGAAAAATCAGCTTTCATTATCGAAACCTTCATCGAAACTGCTATAGCACGTGTATGACGACGACGACGACGACGACGACGACGACGACGATAAGCTTTGATAAAAGATATTTAAAAAAAGAAAAATTCAACAACAAAAAAATTAAAATATAAAAAAGAAGACGTGTGCGGAGGTAACGCGTGCTCCTCCAACAAATTAATTTTCTGTTCCTTTTTAATAATATCGCGATTTACGATCACGTATAAAAGTAAGAAATGTTTTCTATCAAAACAAATTTTTCATCAATGAATTTTTAATTTCTACTTTAATCAAGATCTCTCTTTTTCCGTTTCCTATTTGCTCTTTTCCTTTCCACTTTTTTATTTTGTTTTCTTTTTATTAAACGATGACGTCTAAATGAAATGAAAATAAATATTTTGTCGAGGAGCAAACAAATTTGCGTTGCAATGTAATTTTTTATTATTTTTATTACTTAAAAATTCTTTTGATAATAATATTGAAATATATACGGGATCGAAATCGCGTATTATAAAAATGAAACTGAAGTGATATAAGAAATAAAATTTCACATGTGACGTAAATGAAGATTATTATAAAAAGAAGGAAAAAGAAAGAAAGAAAGAAAAGAAAAAAAAGAAGAAAAAAAATAATCCAAAAATAAATATATACGACGATAGCGTTGCGACGAATCAATCGCTTAACGTGTCGGTTGATATAATTCAATTCTGGGTTATTGCAAAATGTAAAAGAAGCGTTATACATATATACATATATGTATATATACATGTTCATAAATATGCATATATATATAATATATATATATATATATATAGTAATTTATAATACGAATCGAAATTAGCCGAGGCTCGCGCGATCCGTAAGCAATTAGTGTGTGAAACAAATTCAACATCCAATATATGTAATAATAAGGGACGTGTGTAAGGCACACAGAAAGACAGAAATAAATGTGTATATGTATATATATATATATGTATATTTACATATATATATATAAATAGTATAAAACAATATATATATATATATATATATATATGCATATACGAAGAGAAAAAGGTAGAAAGATACAAAGAGGAAAAGCAAACGAAAAAAAGAAAGAAAGAAAGAAAAAAAGAAGAAAATCAGAAAAAAGAAATAAAAAAATTGGTTACTTCTGGATATAACACAGTTTTCGAACCATTCACATTCGATCATGATCGAATATGTCGAAAAAACAACAACCAAAAGACAAAAATCCAAATCCAAATCAAAATCAAAATCATTTTCAAACCAAATGAGAAAAATAAAAGATAGAGAATTAAAATTAATGAAAGATTGGGTCAGGTGGCGGGTGAAAAGAAAAGAAAATTTAATTAAAAAGAAAAGAAAGAAAGAAAGAAAATAATTAAGGGAAAAAAAAGAGAAAAAAAATTGATTAAGTATAATAAATATACGCAAGATAGAAACGGTTAATATCAGATATCATCAAGACGGCCAAACAGTGCGGAGAGTGGATTTTTTGCGAACTAACCATATAGTAATCCTGAGAGGGGGATCTGCCTGTCACAGATACATTCTGCACCAGAGTTCTATTGCTCGTCTGAAAGTAGGTCATATATATACAGTTTTAAATGATTAGCTGATTAGCGAGAATAAATATGATCGAGTTTGTTTTTTCTTTTTTCTTTTTTCTTTTTTTTCTACATATATATATATTTGTTTTTTTTCTTTTTTTTTTTTTGCGTAATAGTGTTTTCTTTTTCTTCGGTTTCTGTTTTAATTTTTTTTCCCTATCCACCGTCATCATATCTTCTATACTTTTTTTTTTTTTTTTTTTTCCATATTATCCTTATTCTTTACTACTTCCTTCTTATACGCTTTGTTTTCTAATGGTAGCTGCATTTTTCGTTTTCTTTTTCTTTTTTTTATTTTTTTATTTTTGTTGTTTATATCTTCTCTGCGAGAGTTTCGTGAAGGCTCGCATTGTAAAACGCCGACGTAAATAATCAACGAAATAAGAAAAAAAAAGAGAGAAAGAAAAAAAAAAGAAAAAAAATACGAGTACATCGCATGTGTGTGTGTGTATATATATATATTATATATATATATTATATATATATATATATATATTTATATTATATCGTAAGAATCGTGAAAGAAGAGGGGTGGTTAAAGGGCGGAATGGATTGATAGTAAGAGAAATAGAGAGTACGATTAAAAGTTATGATAAAAATACATTTAGAAATATAGAAAGAATATTATGTGTATATAATTTATGATGTATATAGAAAACGATTAAATGAGGAAAATGGAAAATGAAGAAAATGTATGTACGGAAGTCGCGATCTTGATTGATTAAAAATTAAATATTTGAAATCGATCGATTATGAATTAAAAAAGAAACAAGAAATCATAATTACACGAAGAGAAAAAAAGAGAGAAAGAGAGAGAGAGAGAGAGAGAATTTTTCGAATACGTTCATTTTCTCTCTTCTTCTATCTCTAATCCTAATAATCGTCCTTCGTGGAATTAATAAATTTTAATCAATAAAAAGAGAATGGACGTTTCATGACTACTTTTTTCTTTTTCTCTCAAAATTTATCTGCTTTATACTACTGTAATATAAAAAGAGAGAGAAAGAGAGAGAGAGAGAGAGAGAGAGAAGAATAGATATGCAAATATATAAATAGAGACATATTGAAAAGAGAAAGAGAGAGAGAAACAGAGAGAGAAATAGAGAGAGAGAGAGAGAGAGAAAAATAGAAATAGAAATAGAAATAGAAATAGAAAAAGTGATATTCCGGCCGAGGACTGCATGGACCATTGCTAAGTTAATATTTTAGTCGAAATCTGTTTCTGACGCAGGCTCTTTTAATTTAAAAGATTTTCGAAGAGGGTAAAGGGGTAGTTAAGGGTAGTTTAGGGTTGGTGAATTTGATAATAACGTTTTAAAGGGTATGATGGGACAGTAATAATAATAATAATAATAATAATAATAATAATAATAATAATAATAATAATAATAATAATGATGATGATGATGATGATGATGATGATGATGATGATGATTACGATGAAGATGAAGATGATGACGATAATAATAATAAACATACGCCTTGGGTACACCATAACGAAGTTTTCAAAGGGTGGAATATATTAATTTTGTTTTCTTTTTTTTTTTAAATTCTTTGTTGTTTCTTTTTCTTGTTTTGTTTGTTTGTTTGTTCGTTTGTTTGTTTTTACGGAAATCCAACTCGATGATATACGAATCCGTAGCGCCAAGACGATCGAGTTCATGCTTCACATACATTTTTCTTTAGTTTCTAATATCACCATGTAATAGTAATAGTAGTAGTAATAATAGTAATAGTAGTAATAGTAATAGTAGTAATAGTAGTAGTAGTAGTAGTAATAATAATAATAGTAATAGTAATAGATTTAAACTCGTACTACCTTTCTTGTATCCGTTTCGATATAATAGTAATAATTAAAAAAAAAAAAAAATGATCCGTTGCACATCAGGGACGTATCGATGGAATAAGGGATTAGAATTGTTAGCGAGGGGGATGGTTTCTGTTGGCTGTACTAGTTAGTTTCTTTTCTGAGCGGGGTGCTAGCATTCTACTAGGAAAAAAAAATAAAAAAAAAAAAGAACGAACTAAGAAGAAAGGTCTCTCTACTAGCTGCTCTACGGTGTGTTTGTTTATCGATTAGTCGAAGATGGTGCCCTTTAAAGTTCGAACTGTCGTTCACATCATACGTATATAATATGCTTTAATATATATATATATATATAAATATATATATATACATATATTTGTGTGTATATATATATATATATATATATATATATATATATATACGTATGATTGTGATGTGGGTTTTTGAAATTTGTCTGTACGCTAAACAGTCAATTATTATTCGGTCGGGAA
>NC_057705.1:981454-994264 GCF_014466175.1 Vespula pensylvanica
TACATATTGAAACTATTATGCAACACATACATAATCGTACATAACCATTTCGACGAGATCGTCTATGTATATATGTATGTATATATATATATATAATTTTTGTTAATTTAGAATTATCATTATTTATTTATTTATTTATTTATTTATTTATTTTTTTTTTTAGTACCAACTTTGACGTCTAACGTGCTCTGATATACGTACATACTTAACAATAATAATTCGTATGCTATATCACCATTAGTATTCATTGTGATTTATATAAACTTCATTGTGTGTGTGTATATATATATATAAGTATTGTTATTTTTTTTGTTTAATATCTTACGAGTCTACCCTAAAGAATTTTGGATATATAAAATTGCATAAAGCAATATTTTATTAACTACACTTCTACGTGCATAGAGAAATGATCTAAGAGGATTCGCGTGAATATTGATCTCGATCGTTCGAGATCAAAGCTTCGCATCGCATCGCATCGTACATGTGAAAAGAGAAAAAAAAAAATAAAAAGAAAATAAGAAGACATTCGAGGTAAGTATCTCAGAGCACTAAGGCGTTTTTCTAATTTTTAAGCGGCTCGATCAAGCTGTACATTCGATCTTAGAAATATCATTAGGATACTATTTTTCGATTTTAATTGATTAATTTTTTTCCCCTTTCTTTTTTCCTTCTTTCTTTTTTTGGAGGATTGGAAAAATTATTTAAACAAGATGATCTTCGTTGTAATAGCGATGAAAGAAAATAATATGAAAATTATTAAGAATTTTTATCAAGAATTTGTGATATATATAAATGTTTGTAAAAAAATTCTTGATAAAAAGTTAAAGACAAAAAAATGTTCATTTTATAATCTTCAATCTCTGCTACAACGAAAGTTCATTTTTATTTTTGTATTAATTAATTTTTCATCGATCTTTGTCCAAAAAAAAAAAAAAGAAAGAAAGAAAGAAAGAAAGAAAATGAAAAGAGAAAAATATATATATATATAAATCAATCAAATTCAAAAAACGATGTCCAATATTTCTACGACCGACACATCAAATTTTATTTTCGAAAGGTCCTAATTCGTGTAAAACAATTAACACAGGCCGTGTGGAAAGTACGATCGTGAGTTAACAAAAAAAAAAAAGCAATACACTACATATCGTATTGAGGGTTTATCAAATAGTAGAGAGGAACGAGGGAGTAAAGAGAGGGAGGATTGGGGGGTTGGGGTTGGGGTTGGGGTTGGATAGAGAGTGATGACAAGTACACTAACACAGATTTTATCTCTAAATTAGATTGTCAATTAAAATCGTTCAACGAATGGACGAGTTCAAAGTCGATCATGCAAATGCATACTACTAATCGTAAAGTACGGAGATTCAAATAAAAAAAAAAAAAATAAAAATAAAAAAATAAAGGAGGAAAAAAGAAAAATAGAAAAAAGAAGAAAGAGAAAAAGATATATACAAGAAAAGTGAATAAAGAAAAAGAAGAAAAGAAAAAGTTATTAAATTTTATTTAATAGCGATCGGTTAGTAAAGTTGAATTGAAAAAAAAAAATTAAATTAAAATAGAGAGAGAGAGAGAGAGAGATAAAGATGGTCTTGATTGATTGATTGATTGATTGATTGATTGATTGATTGATTGATTGATTGACTGACTGACTGACTGACTGACTGACTGACTGACTGACTGACTGACTGACTGACTGAATAATAATAATAATAATAATAATAATAATAATAATAATAATAATAATAATAATAGTAATAATAATAAGAAGAAGAAGAACAAGAACAATGATAATACATGTTAATACGAACGCGTTTTTAAAAAATAGTTTGAACAGAAAATGCTGATCACCGATGGTTATTGCCAATGATGTGATTGTTATTGCTATATATAAATTTTCTTTTTATGGGTTATTTATCTTTTTTTCTTTTTTTTTTTCTATTTGTTTGTTTGTTTCAGGTATATCATTCCTGTAAAACATAAGTACGATGTTCTTTCTATATGCACACATACTCAAATGTTATCGAATGCTATATTATATACAAGAGAAAGTTGCGTTGTTATAATAGTGCGAGGAAAAAGCAAGATCCATATCACCGTCGATCTTATTCCTTTTTTTTTTTTTCCACTTTCTTTTCGTTGTCAATTTTCCATGCTCGTCGGTGGTGTACGTCGTATCGAATAAAATCGATATTGTACACATTATTAGTATACAAATGATTATGTTAATTACATAAAAACCAAAAGAAAAGGGGGAAAAAATGTAAATTACAAATATTCAGTTAATCAGCGATTATATACATGTGCGGAGGAGCCTTTGCAAAAGTTTCCAAACGATTTGAAAAATCGATCAATTCTTTTTTTTTTTTTTTTTCTTTCTTTTTTTTTTTCTTCGAGATTATTCGGCTTAATTTTTGCAGATTGTACAAGCTCAAGAAATTTTGTTTACAATCCGAAAAAAAAGAATTAGAAGGATTGATCCAAACGATCTCGGAAAAAATCTAATTGATCTTGACAAATCTCATGGAAACTCATGGCCCGCTTTTAATATCGATCTAACGCAAAGATTAGCTTATTTAAAGACGTATTATCGGTCGGATGATTAGAAACGTATCGTCGATCGACGATTATAACACGTATCGATTGATCGATCTAAATTCGATCTCGCACGAAAATATATGTTATATATATATATATATATATCTATCTATTTCCTGCTCGTAAAAGATAAAAAAAAAAGAAAATCTATTCGAAGAAAAGAGAGATTTCGTAATTATAGTATAAGAAAACGTTAGTTAATAATTCTAAATCAATTAAGGAAGAAAATTATTACATGTATATATATACATATTTATATATATATATATAATATATATTTTCTATTTATATATATATATATATGTATATATGTATATATGTATATTGTATATTCACTTACGAGAGAATTTTGGGTATCTTCCGTGTTGGAATAGTCGTGACTACTTGGCCCCACAATAGCGTCCCGATTCCGAAGAACAGGCACCACATCCATTGTTCTAACGTAAGAGCTTTTGTGCTGAACGCCATTTTACCGTACTGTATGATGACCACCTAGAAAACAAAGACGTAACGTTTTATTAAACAAATAAATATATACGTGCATATATGTACATATATTTACATGTTTTTACACATGTCAAGGTCATTGTAAAACCGATGTTATACGATGCTCCAAAATTTTCAATAGCTGAAGTTGAAAGTAATATTAATTTCATGAAGCATACAATCACAATAAACACTCCTCTCTCTCTCTCTATCTCTCTCTCTCTTTGTCGAGAAGAAAGTAGTATAGTAGTATAGTAGTAGTAGTAGTAGTAGTAGTAGTAGTGGTGATGGTAGTAGAAGTAGTAGTAGTAGTAGTGATGGTGATGGTAGTAGTAGTAGTAGTACAAATAGATTCATTCCTATAATTATCACATCACTCAAATATCAATTCGTGATAAGAATGAACTCGATCGATCGATCGATCGATCGATCTTGAAAACCTCAGGAAATTGTTGGTAGCGTCGTTTGTTATTTTCGTTTCGTTTTGTTAGAAATATTGCAGCCTCACGAACGGGCGCACCTACACCGATGAATTTTTTCACTTGTCGTATAAAATATATAGGAGAAAAAAGATGGCGGAAGATATGGAGAAGGTTAAAGTAGAATAATTACCTGCGACAAACACGTGCCAATCCAAATAGAATAAAATATAGGGTTGGTGAATATTCCCTGGAAGACATTGCGCTGACCATGAATTTTTCTGGCATTAAATTCGTTGAAGAGAGTCATCATGACGAAGGTATTAAAGATGACGGTGAAATGTTGAGTGGGTCCGCCACCTCTAGCCGCAACTCCTCGGCCAGTTTCGATATCTAGCATCTTGTCACCTGTAAATAGAATCCAAATTGGGGATGAATAAGAGAGAAAGAGAAAGAGGGAGAGAGAGAGAGAGAGAGAGAGAGAGAAGAGAAGAAAACTCTAACGTCTGATACAAAAAAGTAAAAGATAGAAATATATATATAAAAAAAACTCACCAACGAAAAGAAGCATAAAAATAACAGTCAACTGATAAACTGCCTGACCAAGAATATTTTTCATCATCGTCCTTGATATTAACGGCTTTGTGCGTCCGTACGGCTTGCGAAGTAACAGATCCGACGTAGGCAATTCGGTGGCAAGTGCAAGGGACGCTAGAGTGTCCATAATCAGGTTAACCCACAACATTTGTACCGCTTTTAACGGTGAATCTTGTACGGCACATGCTCCGATAAAGGCGACGATAACAGCTACGACGTTAACGGTCAACTGAAATTGCAAGAACTTTGCTATACTATCGTAGACGTTTCTTCCCCACATAACGGCCTTAACGATGGAAGAAAAGTTATCGTCCGTCAGAATAATATCGGAAGCTTCCTTCGCCACGTCGGTACCAGCTATACCCATGGCAAAGCCAACGTCGGCTTTCTTTAATGCCGGACCATCGTTCGTACCATCACCGGTCACGGCTACTACCTCACGACTGGCCGTTGCTTTGCTGTCGATTATACCTTTTACCAATGTATACTTATCGGTTGGCGATGATCTAGCCAAAACCCTTAACTTTGGCCACACTTTGTCCAATAGATGTTGCTGTACCTCACCGTTACTGTCTCTGATCCTTCGATTAAACTCCTTCCCTTCGAGAATAAGAAAGTCCTCGTTTGGTTTTAATATTCCGCACTTCAAGGCGATCGACCTAGCCGTATTAATATTGTCACCGGTGACCATTCGCACTGTTATACCAGCCTTTTGGCACTTTCTAATTGCGTCTGGTACCTCGGGACGTACTGGATCCTCGATACCGACGATACCGAGACACGTTAAATTATTAACGATATTTTCCTCGTCCTCCCAATTCGGCTCGTTATCCGAGTGTACTTGATTTATCTCCGCCTTCCCGGGTACAAAGTCGCGATATGCGATCGAGATTGTACGTAGACCGTTACACGCCATTGGTTCTATCACGTTCTTAACCAGACGTTCTTGCATCTCTCTCGTAAATTTTTCCAGATGACCGTCGCGACCGTAGATAAAGGCACATCTGCGTAAAACAAATTGGACCTAATGAAAGATTCGTTAAATTTGGATTTGCCTCGTTTAGATAATAGAAGTTACTGGGATCGATCTGTTTCTTGCGATTCAGATTGATTTGCTTTCTTTTTCTCCTTCTAAGCGACTACACGATACATTTTCATTTCGATTAGAAATATCCGCGTGCTAGAGCATTTGTTTCTTTTCTCGCTCTACATAAAAGAAAATCGAATCCTCTGGGTGATCTAAATTAAAGGATTCAAAAGAGACGAAGAAAAAGATGAAGAACGTACTTCTTCATGATGATCTCGGAAGCGCCCTTGGTGAAAAGCCTATATCCACCACCTTCCCTTGGAATAACAGTAGACATGCTCTTTCTAACGCTATTGAAAGTATAGACCCGCGTGAAAGTTTCCTCAGGGTGGTCATCTCTAACAGTTTGATATTTTTCGCCCAGGGCCACTACGAATCCAAGTAAGGCACATTCGGTTTTGTTACCGACTTGCATCGGCAATTCTGAAGGGTCTTGCGAGGGCATGATTCTGGACGTGTACGCCGAATTAATGGAGATGGATTGTATTAATAAGTTTCCAACGTGGCTCGGGATATCGGAAAAACTTGGAACCGTCTTGCTCATTTTCTCACATATGTAGGACTCTACCACTGTCATACGATTGGTCGTCAGGGTTCCGGTTTTATCCGAACAAATGGCGGTAGCGTTACCCATCGTTTCGCAAGCATCCAAATGCCGTACCAAATTGTTGTCCTTCATCATTTTCTACAAATCAAAGTTTCACAGAAAAAAAAATATTGTTAAAACGTTGCTCCTTCGCGCTGACCGATATAAATCGCCCTTTGATAATTTAACACGTTAACTTATACGATCGATCGATAATGATCCATCTTAATCAATTTTTTTTGTTTATTAGTATCATTACAATACTAAATACTAAATGAATATTACGAATTCATTACCTTAAACAATGAATTGCCGTAAGAATTAATGAACAAAACTTGATTTTAATCGGAACGAATAACTTCGAAAGTACGAATTACTGTACTAATTTATTAATCAAAAATTGAATAACTTTAAAAATTAATTACTGCGCAATTTACTCAATTTATATATATATATAATATATATAATATATATATATATATAAATTTATTCCTGTAAAAATGAATCATTTTGAAAATGAATAGCCGTATAGATTGATGATTAAATTAGAAAAAAAGAAAAAAAAAAAAAGAAAAAAAAAAGTCAAGTACCAGGAGGAATAAAAAAAAATGTTTAATAAGTACAAATATAAAATCAGATAAAATACGATAAAACAACAAACAATTGTGTCAAAAGATTCGACGCATTAAAAATAATAGTTTAAAAGAATGAAAAAAGAAAAATAAAAATAAAAAGATAAAAGGTAAAAAATTCGAGCTAACGTTACGCGCGTCTTATATGTCCGTATGTGTGTATATATATATATATACACAACACACCCACATATATATATACATTAAATTGCCCGAAAAATTTCTTTCGTTATCCACAAAAAGCTACTTCGTCCGGTAGTTAAAGTTTCAAAACGAAAAAGAAAACTTTTGAGACAACCTAATATACATATATACGTTTGTGAACGTGTTAAATATTCTAATACGATATAATGAAAGAATGTAAAAAAATGATCTAATTAACCTTGACGGAATAAGCGAGCGATAAGGTGACAGCCAGAGGAAGACCTTCGGGTACGGCAACGACGAGGACAGTAACACCGATAATCAAATGCCGTACCAGATCACCGGCATAAGTGTTCTTCCATGGCTTTCCCTCGATTACGAACGTCGAGACGCAAAATTGAATGATTAGAATGATCACGGTGAGTACTGCTATGGTCGAGCCAGCATAACCGATTTGTATCGCTAACTTCGTTAATTTAGCTTGAAGAACGCTCTTCTCCTTCTTAGTAGACTCTCCCCCACCTCCGTGTCCACCTCCATGATGATTTTCTCCACCCTCGTGTTTACCACCTGCTCCTCCAGTTCCAACAGCATGGCTGTTCCCAGTGATTTCTGCTCCTTCGTCTCCTTCGTTTCATAATACATAATAGACGTATTATTTATTCACGATAAATTCAATCGAGATCCATTAGTTTTTTTTCTTCTCTCTATTCTTTTTTTTTTTTTTTTTCTTCTTTTCTTTTCTTTTCTTTTTTTCCTCGAAAAGAGAAGATACTTATATTTATTTTCTCTAATTATCGAGATCGTTCAATTCTTACGCTCTTGATTTTTGTCAGACGTGATTATTCCTTTTCTTTTTTAGATTTTTTTATATATAAATATTTCTTTCGCGTGTATAGAATTCTCACATTTATAGAAATTATTTATATAGAAAGATGTACTCTAAATGGAAAAAAAAAAAAAAAAAAAAGAAAGAAAGAAAATCGTATCACCGTTTGACAAAATGGAGCGTAAAATTTAAACTCTCGATAGAAAATTAATTCTAATTAATTAAATTATAAGATACTATTATATCGAGCTAGTATTAATAATCGGAAGAAAAAAAAATAAATTGGTAAAAGCTGGGATTCTATAATAATAAAGGTAAGGTAAATAAAAATAGTATTTTGTAAAAAGGCAAAAGCACGACACGACACATTGGAAAAATACATGAACAAATAATGAAAATAGGGATCATCATCATCATCATCATCATCATCATCATCATCATCATCCTTAGAATGCAATAAAAAAAGCTAAAGGTAAATTCTGGAGTTACTAATAATCTCAAATGCATAAACCACTGGCAACAAAACACTCAGAGATTATGGAAACAGATAAGCAAGAATGATAACAAATTAAATCGATTTTTTGTTTCTTTTTCTTTTGTTCCATTGCTTTTTCTTTTTCTTTTCTATTTTACCTTACTTCTGACAATAATCTATTTTTTTTTTTTTTTTTTTAAATTCTGCGTAATGATAAAATGATATATATATATGTACGTATATTATAGCAATACAATTAATTTATTTAGATAAGAAATAAGAGATAATAAGAAGGCTGTAGAGTGCAGAAATGAAGAAGGTAGAATTGTGAAATTACTAGAAAAGAAAACAAACTTAAAGAGAGTGTATAATATATATATATATATATGTATGTATACGTATATCAAGTATAGATATATCTCAAAATTATATTTAAAGGATGTCAATCGATATCTTAACATCGACTGCATCAGCATAATTGAATACGATTAACGATAAATATATATTATTATATTGTGTGTAATCACCTGGTAATGACTTCTTCTTCCGCTGCTTTTTAGCCTCTAGATAAAAAAATGCATGCAAAACAAAATTGATTAGCAATCTATCTAAAAGTATTGTATATGCCAATGACAATTTGTGCCACATTCTATACTGCATTTTTTTGTTCCTTTCTTTTTTTTTTTTTTTTTTTTTTCTTTGCTTCGTTCTTTTTTTTTTCCTTTTTTAGACAATCCGAAAGACGGTCTCAAAATTTACAAATGCAGTACAACAACCTAGAAGATATGTGTGTGAGTATGTGTGAGTGTTCTTTTCTTTTTTCTTTTTTCTTTTTTCTTTTTTCTTTTTTTTTTCAAATAAAAATTTTGTCTTGTAATTTTCTTGTAACGAAAAATAAAAAAAATTATAAATAAATAAATATCATGGATTGTATAATTCATCTTCTAAGTTGCATATTTACAGGGACATCAATCGTATAATAAAATATTACCATATAAAGAACGATAATTTTTTTCTTTCCTTTTTCTTTCTTTTTTCTTTTTTTTTTTTTTTCTTTTTTTTTCTTTTTTATATCTTTTTAGAAATTTTTCTGCCCGCTGAAAAATCTGATAAAATTATAAAATAACATGAAATATATGTTATATGTATTTTAAAAAATGATTTGACATGAGAAGAGAATGAGATACAAATATTATAAGAACATTCTATGAAGACAAATGTTACTAATAATTATATGATCTAGGATTGTGCTAACATGAATCGAAATAACATATGATCACACAAGATATGCGATACACTAATGGAAAATAATTCTTGCGCATACAAACAAACATTTATTTGTATAACCATGTAACAAAGATCAAAGTTACATATAGGATATAAGGGCCTATTTTCTAATTGAATATGTTCTAATCAAATGGAAAAAGATTTTCATCGAATTTACACATATATATATTATTTAATTTATTTCAAAGGTCAATTTATCATAGGATTTACCCTGTATTTCACTTTAATATCATATAAAAAAATGAGAGAGAGAGAGAGAGAGATACAACAAAAAAATAAGAAATAAAATTAAAAGTTATTTATATTTCACTTCAATGAATATCTAATAATATTCATAGTGAAAAATGAAATTTGATTAAAATGTTTATCTATTCTAAATAAATTCGCAAATGAATATTTACCGATTTAATAGAAAACTGAGCAAATTATTTGGTGATTAATCAAAGTCCGATTAATTAATAACTTGTAATCGTAAAATATAAAATTCATTTGACCTCTTAAGTGGCAAAAATTGATCGTATATCTATTAATCACATAACATCTTCAAAGTTTGTACAAATTAACTCGGAAAAAAAAAAAAGAGAAAAAAAAGATGGGAAAGGGAAGCAGATATATAAGTTAAACATGCTGTAGAGAATCTTGTTTGAGTTCGATTTTCTTTTCGTTTTCTTCTTTTTTTTTTTTTTTCTTTTTTTGTTAAGGGATTACCTTGTACTTGCTACTTAAGGAGTTAAAGGTATTGCAAGTACATGCCAAAGAAAACGGGGGAACAAGTTGATAGTCATGTAATTCATAATAAAAAATTCTCACACCAATTCAACTGAAAACCATGCCTACACTGTACTTTCTCTACACTCATTTTGTGTATTTGGAAATATCATGCCTTGAAATAATAATCCCACTACTTCTTCCTGATAAATTTGGACTTTTTGTTTTCCTTCGTTTCTTTCTTTTTTTATTTTGTTCAAATAAATTTTTTATAATCTCTAGACGAATTGTATGCAAACGATTATATGTATATATACGTATCGTCTTTGATTCGATACAAGAAGTAGCGAGTTATAGATTCACTGGATTATCAGACCAGTACAACCTCGCAAAAATATGTAACTAAATTTACTCTACATATACACATATGTAATCTTATAATTGGTCAATGGAATATGGGGCTTCAACCAATATACATATATATTTACATGCATGATGGAATTACCCAATGTATAAATTTTATTTTTATTGCAAAGAGTCTAAAAGTATTATATAGCATGTATAGTAATGAATTTTTATTGGATAATTTCTTTTTTTCTGTTTTCAAGAGGTTACACTACTCTGATAATTAAGTGACTCTAGATAAGTGGCACAATTTGAAGTTACAAATAAATAGATATATATCAATCACATACCTTTTTTCATCTTCTTTATTTCCTGCTCTTGCTGATCAACGGCAGCACCCAACAAGGTGAAGATTATACCAGCCTGGGAGTTGACACCTACCGCTGTCACCAACATTTTTCCAGATCCCTCCATCACGTGAGTGCCTTTTTTAAATCAAAGCAAAGCAACGACGTGACTCTCGATATATTAATTACGCGTGTAAATATCTTTAAAAGTCAATTACCTGAAAGTACCATAGGATCGAACGCTTCTCCTTTCTTTACGTGATCCGATTCTCCAGTTAAACTGGATTCATCCACTTTAAGATCGTTGCTTTGTATAAGGATACCATCTGCAGGTAGCAGGTCTCCATATTTTATCTGCATTATTAATTGTATAATTTACCGAATACCTTGTCCTCATTTTATTTGTATTTCACGATATACAAAGAGTTAAACTCTCGTTAAAAAACGTTTCAGTCGTAACATACATATTTCGGAAACGAAAATACTTGAAACACTTGAGTTTAGTCGAGATACACACCTGACATATGTCACCTACAACGATATCAGATACAGAAATCTGTTTGACTTCTCCTTGTCGAATAACAGAGAATTTATGTTCTCCTTCGATTCGACTTTGAAGACCCCTAAACTGTCTTTCTTTGGAATAGTCATTGAATGCCGTCACTAACACCACCACAATGACAGAGATCAATATAGCAAGTCCTTCAATCCAACCATATTTTCCTTCATCCTCTTCTATCGATGACGCTGAAAT
Organism: Vespula pensylvanica; assembly: GCF_014466175.1. Classification (NCBI taxonomy): domain Eukaryota; kingdom Metazoa; phylum Arthropoda; class Insecta; order Hymenoptera; family Vespidae; genus Vespula; species Vespula pensylvanica. Next base: position 992,746 of record NC_057705.1, read on the forward strand.
TGTAATTAAGAAAAACATTGTGAACGTTTGTGAGTTTCTTCTATTGTACTTGACCTTGAAAGATTAAATACTTACCACTCTGTTCTTCGTCCGCTGGTTGATAAAAACTAAGACCTAACGAAACCAAAGCTGCTATTTCCAAAATGATTAAAGTAACGTCCTGTAAAGCTTCCCATACTAATTGTAAAAACGTTTTAGGTGGCTTTGGAGGAATCATGTTGGAGCCAAACGTATCTCTCCTATGTTGAATGTCTGCTGTCGACCCACTGAGACCTATAACGACAAAGAAATCGTACTCATTGATACATCGTAGAAAGAATAAGAAATTGGTCTGCGACATGGCATTGAAATAAATCTTACCTTCGCTGGGTGAAGTATATAGCTTTTTACATATCTCCTGCACGCCACCGTAACCATTGAGCTTATTGACACCTTCACGACCTCTGTGCTCCATGAGCTCACGAAGTTGCTTAAGAGTAATACCATATTGGGCTGGTCGGCCATCTATTGTCGCCATTTTGCCTTAGTTACCGTGGTTGGCCTAAGCCAACTCTAATATTCTTCTCTTAAGCTACCAGCTTTTATTGATCCCTAACGTCACTGCTCCACTGTCCTCCAAATAATCGGAGGACAAACAGCTGAAACAAAACGATACACAAACCATAAGTAACATTTCAACTCGTATCTAAATACAATTACAGTATACGTTACTACGATTAAAATATTATTTCGTTTGCATATTTAAAAAACAAAAAAAAAAAAAAACTTAGATAGGACGTAATATACCGTTCGTATAATCAAGAAGATATACGTAAAAACATACACATAAATAACTCATAACGAATAGGGATAGAAAAAAGAAATTCTAAATGAACCCTAGATATTTGATAATTATTAAACCAAGTTATCAATTTAATCAGAAAGTTCGTTAACGTCTCGTAACGTATAAAAACACTTTGTCCGAGCTTCGACATATTCCTTAGTCGATGCTCGTCTGTCAGTAAAGCCGACATCACGAAGAGGTTATGTGTCCCATTAGCAATCGTTTCAAATGAAAATTTCCATAACAAAAGAATGGAAGGTGGGTCATTGTCGCAGGATAGCTCGATATAACGACATCGTTCAACGAACAGTATATGTTTTTCAACGACTAAATACAACAATGTTAATGTAAAGGGTAAAAAGAAAAAAAACTAGAGAGAGAAAGAGAAAAAGAAAGAGAGAGAGAGAGAGAGAGAGAGAGAGAGAGAGAGAAATTTACCGAGCGACGATACTTTCCAATTCGACTCCGAACCAAAGCCACGAATGCCGCATACGAGGTTTTAACGTCTATCAATGTCTCGTATTTCGAAACCTCATCTTTTTCCTGTCAATAACGCACGCAGAAAACTCATCGATAACCAGCGTTCCCGGTCCGGTCACCGAAGAAAGGTGTGTTAAGTAGAGTAAGCCATTAACAAAGTGGTCATCGATTCGTATCGCCCTCTACCGTACCGCGCCGGTACTTCATAGTTCTTCT
>NC_057705.1:994285-999285 GCF_014466175.1 Vespula pensylvanica
CCCCCCCCCCCCCCCCCCATTAAACCACGCTTGAACATATCCGAAAATCTTTTGTCGTTGCGAAATAAACGTGATCTCGATTTATCTATCGATATCAAAAACCGACGATTTCTATTGTAAAAAAAAAAAACTTGTAAATTAATTAAACAGTCGCAATCCGTTTCGATGGCACGATAAAGAGAAAGAGAGAGAGAGAGAGAGAGAGAGAGAGAACAAGTTTAAGAATAAATATTTCTATTGAAACTTATAAGTGATAATTGGCGTGAAAGAAAATACTAGGTCGATCGTTCGATAATTCGATTAATCGAAATTGTCGTTAACAATATCAGATTATGATAATCGATTGTTCGAGATGAAAACCGTTAGTTAGAAAAACGGTCATTAATATTTTTCACTTCCGTCGGATCGCTTCAATTTTCCACGTAGATAATATCATTGTTCTTCGATACTCGAATTGTTCGACCGTGACCAAAGTGTTGTTCTTTTTCTCTCTCTCTCTTCCTCTCTCTCTCTCTCTCTCTCTTTTCTTTTATTCTTTTTTTCTCTCTCTCTCTCTTTTTTTTTTTTGTCGACATAGAAGATTGCTTTCATCCGCGAGTGACGACCTACTTTGTGTGCACGCACGACTCATAACGGAAGGAAAATGTACATAACTTTTGTCAAGAAAATTACCAATTGCATTCGACAAAAAAAGGTAAGAGCAAATATAACGTAATTAAAAACAAAACAAAAAAAGAAACAAAGTAAAATCAAATCAAATCAAATCAAATCAAATCAAATCAAATCATAAGACAGGAAATACGATTGATAGTCCATTTTTGTATTTCCTCTTTCTCTCTCTCGCAAACATGAGAGATATTCGAATCAGAAAAATCGCGGTTTGAAATTGCGGCGTAACGTAGCGATTGTTGATAAAAATCTTCCGCCATCAAAGTCGAGACCGAAAAAAAAAAAAATCCCGGTCTTTTTAGCGTGTTGCAATAATGAAACAACGACGAAGTATGATTGGAAATAGCTATATCCTTCTCGTCGTCGTCGTCGTCGTCGTCGTCGTGATCGTGGTCGTTTAGAACGAAATTCGTTTTCCATAAAAAAAAAAAAAGAGAAAAAGAGAGAGAGAGAGAGAGAGAGAGAGAGAGAGAGAGAGAGAGAGAAAAGAAGAACAAAAAATATAATATTTTTTTTCGGATTACAAAACAAAAAAGGATTATATCTTCGGTCAAAAAATTTTTTTCTTTTATATACGTGTGTGTGTCTGTCTCGCGTGTATATACGTGTATATATATTTATAGAAAATTCTGTTAAGTTTTGATTATTTTTACGAAAGCAAATATGTACTGATACTAACAATAAACGTTCGAAGAACACACATGTATAGTATCTTAAAGAATACTTAACGTTCTGTTTCTCACATTCCATCTCTTTCTCTCTCTCTCTCTCTCTCTCTCTCTCTCTCTCTTTCTTTCTCACAGTGTTAGTTAGTTAATTCTATTTTCTATAATACATATCGGATGGGATTGGTAGTGCAAAATCCTCCCACGAAGTTGGAGGAATACAATGAATACAAGGATAGGAACGAATCAATGACTCATTTAACGTTGGGGAGACAAAGAATATATATATATATATACACAGAAAGAGAGAACACACACACACACACATATATATATATCTAGAGAAACGTTGATTCATACTACAAATAAAATTTTCAAGGTGTTATGAGCAACGAAGCGAAAAACCTACACACACATTTATATCTATGAATATACATATTTCGTTCCTATATATTTATAACAAAATATTGATATGCACGTAAATACACATGTATATATATATATATATATATATATAAAAATACATTTCGTTTCTATCTATCGAAACACACACACACACACACACACATATATATAATATCTACGAATATACGTTTGGTTAAAACTATATACAACTTTCTATCTATTTCTCTCTCTATGGTTCCTACCGTGTAAAATGTCTATCAGTTTCTCTCTCTCTCTCTCTCTCTCTCTCTCTCTCTCTCTCTCTCTCTCTCTCTCTCTCTCTCTCTCTCTCTCTCTCTCTCTCTCTCTCTCAATCCCTATCTCCGTCTGTCTTTTTCTATCCTATGCTTAACCCAATCCAGTATGGGTGGTGTACTAAAGTCGAACTTTCGTATGAGATCGCTAAAAGCTCCCAATATTGGTCAGGTTGCGCACGCATCCAAGCTTTAGCAAAAGCATCATCAGCAGAAGCGGAAGCAAGAGAGTTACTTTTGTGTCCGTCGAGTTACGTACACCACTACCACCAAACTACCACTATACCACCATCGTCGACGTTTTATTAATACTACCAAGCAACCCTACCGTTTATATGTGTTTTTCAGTTACCTTGTATACTGTTTAACCATCTCTCTCTTTCTCTCTCTCTCTCTCTCTCTCTCTCTCTCTTTATTTCTCTCTCTCTTTCTATCTTTCTCTCTCCTTCTTTCTTTCTCTATCTTTCTCTCTCTCTCTCTCTCTCTCTCACGTCAATCATCGTTGCAATTAACTCGGCCATGAGCGTTGTAGGCCAACGTTGTACAAATAATTTCGTGGTTCCCAAATAAAATAAGCTTACGTACGGTAGTATAATATGTATATGTATATATATATGTACAGGTACCGGTGTTAAACGATACGTTTACTAGACGTATTATATAGTCCATCCGTGTTGTATTATTATATTTCTTTCTATTTCGTGAACGTGTCGGACGTTCGTTAAAGTTAACGTCATCTTTGTTAAAAACAACAATGTCGGCAACATTAAACCGCTGGAGGCAGAGATTCTCTTTCTTTCTTTCTTTCTCTCTTTCTTTTTTATTTTTTTTTTGCTTTTACAAAGAAATATTTTACGAACGCGATCCCACGATTCCTTTTCTTTTTTCTTTTCTCCCTTTGTTTTCTAACAACGCGTATCTTCCTTTCGAATTTACACGTATGTATGCATGTACGTTTTTGTTCGTATCGTACAATCAAGAAGAAAAAAAAAAAGAGAGAGAAAGAAAATTATGTAGTACGAGTGAGAAAGTTAGGTGAAACGGAAGAAATCGTATAACATTTTTGCTAATTGTTAATTTACATCCTCGTGAAAATAGAAAATTCGAAATGAAACAATAACACGCACACGTCCGAGCTTTAAGATTAATTTATATAATAATAAAATGTATGTGTTGTGTGTGTGAGAGAGAGAGAGAGAGAGAGAGAATAGATGGAGAGATAGACGAAATTAAGGCGTTATCGAAAAAAAAAAAAAGAAAAGGAAACGTAGAGATATCAAAAATAAAATAATAACGAAGAAGAGTAGAAATTGAGGAAAGAGAGATAAACGAAAATAATGCTAATTATAACTATGAATAAATTTATAATAATAATAATTATATAAAAATAAGAAAGAAGATAAAAACACAAGGGAATACAAATTTTAAGAGAAATAGAAATAATTAATAATGACAAATATAATAACATGGAAATATAATATCTATCGCAATAAAGAGATTAATAAAAAGAGAGAAAGAGAGAGAGAGAGAGAGATAATATACAGACGAAAATAATATCTCGTTCGTTCTTGGAACAAAGTTGTATAGAATCACAGACGAAATAGAAAGAGAGAAAGAGAGAGAGAGAGAGAGAGTCTTTTCCAGGAAATAGATCGATAGGAAGTACATTCCCAATTAGAATGGAAACCTTTCACTCGTGGTATTACGATACCGAGGATAATAGACTCTTCGTGTGTATCGTTGCGTGATCTCGTTTTATCGGTTTAAATAAATCAATTTCGAGTTTAGGAATTTATTTTCTCTCTCGATGTTCTTTCGAGATAAACGTATAAAAAATAAAAAAATAAAAATAATGAAAATAAAAAAATGAAGAAGAAATAAAAAGAGGAAAAAGAAAAGCAACTTTTTTTTGTTCTTCTTTCTATTCGTTTCTTTCTTCCTTTTTTTCTTTTCTTTTTCTTTGTTCTTTTTGTTCATTTATTTATTTTTTTATTTCTTTATTTCTCTATTTCTTTTTTTTTTTCTTCTTTCGGAAGGAACATCATTCTTCTCGAATTATATCGAGATATATATCGCATCAACGTGAATCCACTTGCACGCGCTTATTTATTTATGGAAAAAAGTCATATCGTGTTTCTCTCAATCTCTCTCTCTCTCTCTTTCTTTCTTTCTTTCTCTATCTCTCCATCTATCTGTCTCTCTCTTTTCCTACGCTCTTATTCTCGGTTATCAAATTCCATTTGGGACTCTATTTGCAGCACATTCCATGTACTTCAATAGCCCTTTTTTCTCTCGACTAAACCTCCTTCGTCCTTCATCCTCCATCCTCCACTTCGTCGTTGTCCCCCTTACGAAGGCATTTCTTCTTTCATATCGTACCGAAGTTCTTTTCGCTTGTTCTCGAAACGATTTTTATTCTCTGATAAATCGAGGAAAGATAGAGATAGAGAAAAGAGAGACAGAGAAAGAGAGAATGCTTGGATTGATCCTTTGTCTGCCACTTTCCACTATATCTCTCTTACTTTTATTATACTAGAAAGAGAAAGAAAATAAGGAAAATAAAACGAGAGGAAAAAGAAAAAAAGAAAGAAGAAAGAAAAAAAAAACGAAAAGATAGGGTGGGGCAGTGCAGGTTGCTGGGAATAGGAAATACGAAAAGAATTTCATTTCAGAAAGGAGAAGAGAGGAGGGGCTTCGTTAGAAATTACAAAAGGAGTTTCTCTTTGTTTTTTCCACGGGCTGAGAAACCGAGAAAGTGAAGTTAATTCAGTAATTTAAAATATTTTCTCAGTGGTCGCTCCCGAGAAAATGAAATAAAAATCTTTCATCGTTAGGAATGAATGGATGGTGATGATAAAAGTCCTTCTCTTTTTTTCTTCTTCTTTTTCAAAGTGACTAAACACGACTTTCTCTCTCTCTCTCTCTCTTTTTCTTGGATAGAAAAAAATTCTTTTTCTATGATATTGAA
>NC_057705.1:1001785-1005106 GCF_014466175.1 Vespula pensylvanica
CCGAATGTGCGTCAAACTTAAATGAACGCGTTAAATACTCTTTATCTCGTTAACGAATGAAATAACGGGAAACAGCCAGACGCTTTCCTTTTCTCTCTTTCTCTCTCTCTCTCTCTCTCTCCCTCTCTTCCTTTCTCTCTCTTTCTCTCTACTTCCTCAAATGACATTTGGTTTATATCAGAATGAAAAAGATAAAGAAATCGATTTATCATTTCCGTTATCACTCGTCTTTCCTCATCCCATTTGTTTTCCAGTCAAAAGTTCAAGATTCTTTTTTAATTACTAAATTTTGTTTTCTTTTTTGTTTTCTCTCTCTCTCTCTCTCTTTTTTTCATTTTTTGATTTCGTTTTTTTTCTTCTTGATCGTTTCATTTTCTTTTTCTCCACTTTTCGTAATTCTGGTCTGCGTAAAATTTTTCTTTCCAACTTTTTCATTTGATTTCGTTTTATTCGATCTTTCTCTGTTTATTTTTTTCTGCTTTTTAATTGTACCTCTCTTTCTCTCTCCCTCTCTCTCTCTCTCTCTCGCATGCGCACCCGTAGAAAAGCTCGACCTCGTTTGAAATGAAAAAACTTAATTAGGTTGTAATTATATATCGGTTTTCAATGCTTTTCTTCTCCTCCATTTCTCTCTCTCTCTCTCTCTTACTCTCTCTCTCTTACTCTCTTTCTCACTTTTATTCTCTTATTCTAACTCTCCTCATTAGTGGTCTTTCTGTTTTTTTCCTTCTTTTTTTTTCTTTTTTTTTTTTCATTTCAATGACGCAGTCTCAAAATACTCAATACTAATAAGAAACATTCGCGTTAAATCCGTGTTAAGAAGATTGATTCTCTTATCGAATGAAGCCCAATGTTAAACACATATATGTATACATTTAGATGTATACTCTCATGGTATACATCTAAGAAATGGAAAGTCATAACACATACTTTATCCATATATACGCACACACATACAACAAACAAACAAAAATATCTTTATCTATGCTATCTATCGTTTTACCTTGCTGCTACTTCTGTTGTTGTTGCTACAGCTGTTCTTGTTACTGTTAACGCTGTTTGCTATTAATATAATATAATATATACGATTAAAAAAAAAAAAAAGAAAAATGTAATCAAAATGAAAAAAAAATTGACGTATTTCATCGCTGGAAAATCGACAAAGAGAGAGAGAAAGAGAGAGAGAGACGAAGAAAAACTCAAATGCATATATCATTTCTCTTAACTACCTTCGTTTTTCTTTTCCTCCTTTTTTTTTCTTTTTCTTTTTCTTTTTTAATTACCATCATCTTCGTTATATTATTTCCTGCTCCGTGTAAAGTAGTCGGGTGTAGCGTGCGCGCGAGCGCTTAATGCGGATGGCCATCAAAAGACGATGGCAACGAGAGGAATATCAAATACTAATGTACAAAGCGAAGTATTTATAAATCGTTACCTCGCGTCTTTTGCTCGCGTCACGACACGATTATTTTATGCTCCTTTCCGACACACACACACACACACACCCTCTCTCTCCTCCCCAACCCCCAATCCTCGATCCCCAATCCCCTCTATCTCCCTTCCACTTTTTCTGTCTGTCTTTCTAACAGCCACTCACTCACTCACTCACTCACTCACTTACTTACTTACTTACTCACTCACTTACTCACTCATTTTGCTCACTCACTATTACATGCGAACATAAAGATGTAATTCGTAGTTATTACGAGTTTTACGTATTACGTTCTTACGTGTTAAAGACGTATGATTAAGCATGTATATACGTTTAGTATAAATAATTAGATACATAATTTAGAATAAATGATTCGCGTATATTGTATTCAAGGAGGTGAAAATCTAAGAGTGGATTTATACAATTCGATGACGACGACAACGACGATGATAACGATGACGATGACGATGACGATCGACGATCGACGACGATGATGATAATGACGATGATGTTTCTTCTTTGATCCTTCAAAGTTGGCACTAACTCGTAGACAGTGCCAACTTTTACACATCTTTTTAACTTAGAATATGACGTAAGATTGGACGACATTTTTGTAGGACTTTTTTCTTACGATTTAAACGATTGGAGTTGATATTATTAGTTAAGATTAGAGCATTTTTCGATGATTTCATTTGATTTGACTTCATTTGATTAGATTCGATTCGATGTGATTTCATTTGATTTGATTTAATTTGAAATTCGTTTTTAATCTGTTTTTCTTTTTCTTCTTTTTTTTCCCTCTTTTTTGTCCGATAGTAAGTAGTAATATAATTATATTATCAATGAATAATAATTTCATATATATATATATATATATATATATATATGCATCTGCTATAGTAGGATTAATTATAAATCCATGGAAAATGATCAGATCCGTACAGACGGATTAGAAATCTAGATTGGCACAAGAGAGTGGAATTAGAACGACTAAAATATTTCCTCGTCGCTTAAACATGCAAAGGGAGGATTATGTTAGAAAATTCAAAACAGAAAAAGAAACAAATAAAAAGAAAATGGATGGAGTGAAAAGGAAAAGGACTGAAAAATGAGTTAAAGATTCTAATCGAAAATTTCGAATTAAATGTCAACGATAACGAGACGACATCGTCTTGAAATTCTAATCTCTCTGTCTAACGACTTAAAGGATTCACACACACACATATATATATATATAACATGTATATATTCAACGACAAAAGCTAACTAGAACAATGATAACAACTCAAGAGAATAGATCCTTCATTGTTCCCTCGATCGTCTTTGGGTTGACAAGATTAGGGTTGGATAGGTACACACACATATACGCGCGCGCACTTACGCACACATACGTACGATAGATATTGTACGCCGCAAACGCGAAACTCAATCATATTGATTAGGCAAAGGGTGGACGCGTGCACTATACGCGCACCCGATTAGACGATCAAAACGTGTTTTGAGGTGAACGTCGTCGTCATTATCGTCCTCGTCATCTCTTCGAATAGACAATCTCATCGATAAAATTAATTTCCAAAGGGGTATTCATGGAATGGCGATTAGATAATTAAGGGTAGAGAATAAGGGACAATATTCTGCGGTAATTCCACATTCGAAGAATTCTAAAAGTATCTTTAATAAATCGAATAAGCGATCTTTTGAAACATCGATCTCTAAACTTTCTTTTGACGTTCATTTTCTTCTTTCTTTTCCTCTTTTTTACGTTTTCTTTCTCTTTTTCGTTTTGCGAGACTATTCGCGCTAATCTTTTTGTGACGTTAATAAAAACGTTCCGCTAAGCTTAGTAGTTTTACGATATAAAGATATACGTGCATAAAATAAAAAAAAAA
>NC_057705.1:1005116-1016844 GCF_014466175.1 Vespula pensylvanica
AAAAAAAAAAAAAAAACAAAAAAAAGGGAAAAGAAAAGAAAAAAGAATGGAATGAAATAGTTGGCGCAAAAAGTTTGGCGGGGGAAAGCAGTAATTAATTGATTTTTTTAAATAATTTCAAAACTTCTTTCCAACTCTTTATAATACTATATATATATATATATATATATATATATATATATATATATATTAAATCCTTCGAAGCTACGCCTATGCAAGTATTACAACCTCCGTTCCTAAGGGGTTACCCTTTAACTAGGACACGTGTACACACGTGTAATCGTATTTATATACATACACACATACGTGTGCCTTGCACGAGTCTCTCTCTCACTCTCTCTCTCTCTCTCTCTCTCTCTCTCTCTCTCTCTCTGAGCTAAGGACAGTGGGTGGATAGACTAATTAGTGTTTCGCGATTTTTTCTTTTTTTTTTCTTTTTTTTTCTTTTTTTTTCTTTTTTTCTTTCTGGTGTTCAAGATACAGCGTATACCGATAATGAGCTCCAACAGACTTCGAGATAGGAGAGCGAAGCTATCAAGAAGTGGAATTGCGATAACGTTCCGAAATTAACTGCCATGTAAACGTTTGCCTCGTCTCTACTAATGTACTCTCTCGTAACTCTTCTCTTTCTATGACGTCAATCTCGACATGTAAAAAAAGAAAGAAAGAAAGAAAGAAAAAACCGTGTTTGCTTGAAAATAGAATGCTGACAATTGGACCACTCAATGTCTCCGATAGATAAAGAAAAATTAAGAGAGAGAGAGAGAGAGAGAGAGAGAGAGAGAGAGAGAGAGAGAGAGAGAGAGAGAGATAAAAAATATCTTTGCTTCGTTTCCTTTTTCAATGATAAAATCCGATAAGTACGAAAACGCTTGTCAAAAGTTCTTAAGTTATTTCTAACAATCTATATTTTTTCAATTTGTAAATGACAATAGTTGGTTCAAATTCTTTCGCAAATAGAAAAAAAAAAAAACTAGAAGAGTAGCACGTAATAAAATTGGTAGCTCGATTAGAGATCTAAACGATTTCGAGAAAGATTTTTTCGATTTTTCAATATCGACTTTGAAACTTCGGACTCGATCTAGAAACTTTTTGAGTCTCCTACAATCCTCTCCTCTTTTCTTATGATTTTTTAATCATTTTCATCTTCGTTTTCGGCTTCGTCTTCGTCTTCATCTTCGTCTTCTTTAATCTTTTCTTTCGTATAAAAAAGATACGATAAAGACAAGGTCGTTAGAAAGAAAAAAGAAAAGAAAAAACAACGTTTTATTTAATCTCGTGGAAAACGTGTTTGTCTAATGCCTATGCACGCGGATTAGATTATTTTAAAGAAGTGCCAAAGCTATTTTCAATTTTCTATCTTGAAGTCAATAGCGTTGATTTATCGGTAATAGCTTTTACGATTCGTTCTTATACGTGAGCGTCGTGCATGTGCGTGTACGCGTGTTAGTGCGTACGTGTATACACGCATGGCTCGTTTCTTTCTAATTCGTAATAGAATAGATTAGAATGTGCGAAGGTTGCTTGGATATACATATCGAAATTATCTAAGTACTTTGATCGAAAGAAAATAAATTCTATAATCTAGATAGAAACTAACATATATCTATTTATCTATCTATCTATCTATCTATCCATCGTAAAAAAAAAAAAGAAAAGAAGAAATGAGATACGAAGGAAAAATATTTTTAACTTTGGATATATGGAAGTTATCAAAAAAGTATGACGTCATTCTGATCGAAAGAAAACAAATTTTTCTATAAATATAAACGAACATTTATCTCGAAGATAGGATAATAGATAAACGTTTGTAAGATAATGTGCAAATTATCAATAAGTATCTATTTTATCGAGGGAAAACAGATTTTATTGTAAATATTGATGAATACGTATATATTCGTATTCTCTTGTATCCTGCAAGATACAAGAGAAATATTCTCAATATTATAAATATATATATATATATGTTTGTGTGTGTGTGTGTGTGTGTAGTGGGTGTTTGTACGTACGCGTGGAAAATGTTATACGTGGAAATGATCAAATACAGTATTTTACCCAAAGAAAACAAATTCTATTGTAAATATAAACGAGTTACGTAATTGCATAAACCAAGAGAAATATTTTAAGAGAAATATTATCAAAACGTTATATGAAAATTATCTAATACCTAGTACTTGCTTTACTCTTCCAAACAAAAAAAAATATATATATATATATATATATAAAACAAGACAAATTCTATTGCAAATAAATACGTATAAATCCAAAAACAAAGAAAAAGAAAAACCATATCGCAAAAGGAAATACATTATCTATGTAAAAATGGAAAGGAAAAAGAAAAATGTTGCGAAAAATGGAATATGTTTCGTGTGAAAATTAAAAAGGAAAAAAGAAGGAAAGGAGAAGAAAGAAAAATACAGTACCTTATCCGAAGAGAGGAGACCAAATACTGATAATGGATATAGACGAATAAGTAAGTGTAAATAAAATATAGAACGTTGTCGTATATGTACACAAATACATACACAAAGTATACATAGACAAAGTTAACGAAGAAACAAACTCGACTAGTTCGTAACTCGATGATGATGCTGTTCGAGAACGATGTCGTCCTCGAGATACATAAATCGAACACATACACACAGGAAATAGAGAGACTACAAGATCGACACACGCATATATTTATATATATACACACACATATACACACACAGAGAAAAGATATGAAAAGAGAAGGATGAAGTATGTTTGTGTCCAAGCGTTTGTGTCGATTCTACTCGAAACTCTATCGATCTCTACTACTCGTTTTACGAGAGCTTATCGTTAGAGAAAAGCACTCGTCGCGTACGCCGTCGTCGTCGACTCTGCAAATAACTAACGGCGAATTTCCCGTTAGATGCGAGCCACGATACTACTCGACCTTAAACGGATCTTAATCGTTTAACTATGGAAATAAAAAAGAAAAAAGAAAATAACAAGACGCGTACGATCATAGGATCCTCGTTTTATATATTCGATATTATCGTAGTATCGATCATTTGATATTTTAGTTTGTTGACAATTGGACTGACAGACGAATAGACGGACAAATGGAAAGATAGAGAAAGACAAGGACAGAGAGAGAGAGAGAGAGAGAGAGAGAGAGAGAGAGAAAGACAGGTCAAAGAGATAGATAGATAGAGATAGAAAGTGAGAGGAAGATAGATAGAGAGAGACACTGTTTCATTCCATTTCTCACGTATTGTTATTATTATATTATTCTTTATTATATTATTTTATATCATATTATGTTATATCATATCATATCATATCATCATATTATATTATATTATATTATATTATATTATATTATATTATATTATATTATATTATATTATATTATATTATATTATATTATATTATATTATATCGTATTATATCATATTATATTATATAATATTATATTATATTGTATTAGAGAAAGAGAGTGAGACAGAGTCAGGCAAACAGTGAGACAGAAAAAGATTGATAGATACAGAAAGTGAGGCATACAAACAGACAGATATAGGAGAGTTTAAAAGGAAAGAGAGAGAGAGAGAGAGAGAGAGAGAGAGAGAGAGAGAGAGAGAGAGAGAGAGAGAGAGAGAGAGAGAGAGAGAGAGAGAGAGAAAGAGAGAGATAAAAAGAGATAGATAGATGGATAGATAGATAGAGAGAGAGAGAGAGAGAGAGAGAAATTTTCTAAGACTTAGTCATACAATATGAGATTCCTGTTCGTACGTCATTCCTTCACGTGTCGGACGTTACTCAAATAGCTTCTTAAGTAATTTCAATTTACACAATCTCGTATTCCCTTATCGTATTACAAATACGATTTACTTTCGTAAAGATCGAAAAACGCACTAATTCTTCGGCACACAACTTCTCTTAAATAAAAAAAATAGAATAGCTATTATGTACGTACATAGGATGTGCAAATGATACCGCGCAATGTCTTTTCAAGAATGTCGTCGAGATGACGAGGATGACTTGATAGAAATAGTAGAAATTTCTATACGATCGATCTGACGTATTTTAGAGAGAGAGAGAGAGAGAGAGAGAGAGAGAGGAACATAAACGTCGTCCTTCGCGTCATCGTGCGTCTCTATTGGGTCCCGTCATCGACGTTAAAATATCAGTGTGTCGCATAAACGTGTTTCTCTTTCACTCTTGTATGGAATACGCATAACTTTTTTCGAATTGTTTCAGGGTGTGGTAATTCTATTTTTATCGATTAGCATCTTAACTATTATGTATAGGTACGTACACGTACATGCCGTGGTTTCTTAATTATTTTTTAACTGTAATGGTTTGCTCATGCTTGTAACAAATGTTACGTAATGTGAAAGTTTAGTGTTACTTATAATATATATTATTAGAGAAAGAAACGGAGAATTAGTATATATATATATATATATATATATATATATATATATGGTTATAGATAATAGTTAATGCTACTTATAATACTTAGTACTACTTCTCGTACTAAGCACTATAATACTTAATACTATCACGATCGACCTAATTACCTTAATTAGTATAATTCTCTAAGAAAGAATAGAATAAGTTTTGATCGCGTCATTCATTTTGTCTATCATTAAACTATAATTATACTTGATTTTTTGATCTAGTTAATAATACTAATGTAATGTTATAATATTTATATTATAATATTATAGTAATACGTGTTATTCTTTGATATTATTATCGAAGAAAATTATATTAGCAGGAGTGAAAATTTCGAATATTTTTCTTGAGGGAACATCGAACGTTTCGTTTTATTGAAAATTTTCGTAGGTGTTGATTGAAAGAAATAGGAAGGGAGAAAACGGTGCGAGACAAAACAAAACGAAACAAAAAAAAAGGCACGAAAAAAAGAACAACAACAACGAGGATGAACGAACAATAGAACGATTAATTAATTATTCGAAGGTCTATACCAAGAATGAGTTTGTCCGTCTGGAAAAGTAGGTGATCGATCTTGCGTTAAATAAACTTCGACCCGCTAAAAGTGCTTCTACATACACATATCAGCTGACATACTAGAGATTATGTAATAAAAGCTTTCTCGACCATAGAACACGTTGATATGTTGATTTGCCGATGTTTATCGATTTACAAAGAGTTAACAAATGTTTTCTTTTTTCTTTTCTCTTTTATTTATTTATTTTTTTCTTCTAATTTTTAATTCTTTTTGTTTCATAAACGTCCGTAGGACTTTCCAAAAAAGAAAAAAAAGAAGAAGAGAAAAAAGGGAACAATCCCCATAGAAAAAAATAAAATCGATCTGATAGGTTTGAAAAAATGATTTGGAAAAAAGAAAATAAAGGACAAAAGAATCGATCAAATATCGATATACTAAATCTCTCAATAGATCGTCACGTTTATTATTTTGATCGATTGATTTCGATGATTGTATCTAACGTTAATTAATGTTAAAGTAAAACGATAACACACACATATGTATATATCTACACACGTACAGAGACAATCGATAACAATCAACTCACGAGAATTTTCGTTTGTTCGCGCTCAAATTAATATGAGATAATAATTTATTTGAATAGTTAACAATTCTCTTATCATTGAGAGACATCGAAGAATTATGTAACATTATCGTCAATAGTCGTAAAATTCTCTTCTCTTTCTCTCTCTCTCTCTCTCTCTCTCTCTCTCTCTCTCTCTGTCTCTCTGTCTCTCTGTCTTTGTGTCTCGTGATATATTTTTCTCGAAAATAAAGTTCGTCAAAACCATAAATATTTAGAGCATTAATTGATGCACGATGATAGATAAAAAAAAAACAATTATATATATCGTAAGATGACATAAGACAAGAAAATTTATCAAATATCTAATTGAACAAATTGTAAATCAAGTATATAAATAACAATAATGATGATAATAATAATAAAAATTCTCAAGTACTATCGTGAGTATTAGTCATTGAAGATAATGAAAAATAATTTCCAATTAGATCGATAAGAAGAAATCTGTTCTTTTTTATTTTTTTTTTTTTTTCCTAAGTATAATTAACAAATTTTAGATAGATCGTTCACAGAGATTAAGAAATTATTTTCTTTGGGAATGTACTAATATAGTAATGTTTTAACGCGAATATATAAAATATAAAGTTTTTATGGTCTTAATTTACTATGTCTATGTACATGTGTATATATATATATGTAAATATATATATATATATATATATCGGCGTATCGATTAATTTTACAGGATAAATAGTGCGTGATCGCGAAGTATTGAGGTAGTTATTAATAAACAAGATCGCGGTGGATTTAACATATTAACGCTGCTTGATTTAGCACTATAGTCGTTGGATCTATACGATCGTACATAGATAGTATATAAGTATGTACGTTGATAAGATTTAGGATGAAGTATGAAGAGATAAAAGTTTATAAAGCTTTCGTTCAGTAAGAGATTAAGTAAATAAACAAATAGTTATGCAATCGACCGCATATACGTTCTCGTAAATCGTTGATTTAGTCTGCACGGGATATTTCGAAGATGTTGAAACGTATCGTATAATATAAACAAATATTTTCGTCTTTCGATTTTCTTTCTTTTTTTTTTTTTCTTTTTTTCTTTTTCATAAGCCTTTTATTAAGTATCTTGAATTTTTCATGACATTATTAATTATTTGTTTGTATTTAGATGACGATGATATTATACCGATGTATTATATAAATTATGCATGCATATGTATATTTAAATACATTCAAATATCTGAAATATATGCATATACATATACATATATGTATGTATGTATGTATGTATGTATGTATGTATGTGTGTGTGTATCAACAAATTATTTAAAAGTAAAAATTACGTTATAATATTATACCATTTTATATATCAATTCAAAACTAAGAGTATAGCATCTGAATAATAATTTCTTGAAAAGGGAGAAAAAGAAAAAATCGACAATACTTTTAAAAGATTCTACTTTTCAAAGTGCATACGTTTTTTACGGTAGACCAGAATAAAGAGAGAGAAAGAGAAAGAAAGAGTAAATGTTCGCCCAGAGCGTATCAATATTTGCAATACGTAAATATACACATTGAACGGAAATGGAGCAACGTTTTAGAGATTCGATCTAGTTCTCACGGTTTTCAACTATCGTATTATCGAATGTACATATATATATCGAATGTATATATATATATATATAAGAAATATATAAAATATAGTATATATATATATTTTTTATATAATATAGTATGTAAAAAAGAAAAAAAATGTTAACGAGACGATACGATTATGTTAACTTAGAAGCGCTTGCGCGGAGTATACATGTATGACGTCATCGGGTGGAGCATCTCGTGTACGCCTATTTTTATCTATAGAGACTATACCTGTATTGCGAGAATAGAGAGAGAGAGAGAGAGAGAGAGAGAGAGAGAGAGAGAGAGAGAGAGAGAGAGAGAAAGAGAGCCTAATCGCGGTCAAGATTGGATTCTCCTGCCTATTGACAAATCATCTGTCTAGAGACGATAGTGGTGATTATGTTCACTTACGTAGTCTCATATTCTTTCTACGTGAATTTAATGAAAAAATTGAAGTAAAAGGGACGAAAAAAAGAAAGAAAATAACACGTTGATAAATAAATTGTGGGGTAGTATTGTTAATAAAATTAAGGAAGAATTACAATTGTCTTAAATAACAAATTAATTGAATTATTTTGTTGTATTAGATGTTCTCTCTTTCTCTCTGTCTGTGTCTGTCTCTCTTTCTTTATAATGCCACGTAACATTACAAGCAACGTAAGAGATTTATTTGCATGTTTGCATATTAGCATTTTCTCTGTCATTTTTTATTTTACGAGTAATATCAAATATATAATCGTATTAAAGTGACATAAAGCAATACAACTAATGCTATATACTACATTTTGCTTTACATAATACTATCATTTATTTATTTTTTCATCCATTCTATATCACTCTTTCTATAGTTTTAATAAATAACAATAATGATCAGTTAATCGGGTCACAATCACGTAATTTTCAAAGGACTCGATTGAAAAGGAAAAAAAAAAAAAAAAGAAAAAGAAAGGAAAAAAAAAATAGGTCTTAATATTTGATCTATTATATTGTATCACATTGATTCTCTTTTATTGTTACAACAGGACGATTCAGAACTTTATTTCACTTTTCTACTTGACGAATAGTTGAGGAACGCGTTTGTTCTCTCCTGTTTCATAGTTCTTATCGATGCATCGATCGACCTTCGCATTTCTCTACGTACAACCCCTTGTTTCACGTCACACGATAGGACAAAGAGATCAGTCCATCGAGAGAGAGAAAGAGAAAGAGAAAGAGAGACAAAGGGAGAAAGAGAAAGACAGAGAGAGAGAGAAAGAGAAAATATTTCAATGTACGTACGCACAAACCATACTATCGATATAACACGCGATTCTTCACATAGAACAGGCCAACCAACACAAATGCATATACGTACGCACACGTACATACATTCTCCTTTAAACGATTCGAGAATGCACCTTAGCGTGATAAACCCGTCGAATACGAAATTCGTAGTTTAAAAAGGGTTATTATTTATAGAAAAAAGAAAAAGGTAGAGTGAAAGAAAAAAATTACACTGCTCCCTCGCCGTGTTGCTTCACTCGCTACTTTATATACGGTGGTCGTTTTTTTTTCTTTCTTCTTTTTCTTCTTCTCCTTCTTTCTTCTTCTTTTCTTTTCTTTTCTTTTCTTTTCTTTTCTTTTCTTTTCTTTTTTTTTTCTTTTAATAATAGGTACACGGTAAATTATCCTCACCGTTTTTACATACATCTTTTTTCTTCCTTTATTTTCTTTTCCTCTTTTCTTTTGAAACCGTCTCCTCCTTTTTACGCGTTCTACGTGAATAATTTTACGCGATCGAGAAATAATTTAGGATATTTAGATATTCCTTTAGATATTCCAAATTTATTGATTATCTACTAATTATTCTAGTATTTTTACTTTAATGGTAATTATTGTAACGCTGTTATTACTTATTATTACTTATTAGTTTATTATCGTAATCTTGATGCTTAAGATGTGATTAAGAGATCGATTTCTTTGCGAGTAATTGCTTTGAATTTTGAGAAAAATAAAAAGAAAGAGAAGGTTTGATTGCTACCGAAGATCGGTGTCGATTATAAATAACGTTCGAATAAATAACACGAAGTTAATTTACGGATAAAAAATTTATTTGTTTTGCTTTCTGTAGAATTTTATATCTATTTTTCTTTTTTTTTTTTATTGTTTTGTTATGAATCTATTTTTGCGGAATAAATATTTTTTTATAACTGTAATTTTATCTTTTTTCTGTAGTATTTTTTTTTCTTTTTTCTTTTTTTTTTTTTTTTAACAAGGGTTGAAGAGAATAAACATCTCATTTACGAGATTTTTATCCGACGTGAGAAAAAAAAAGGATAAAAAAAAGAAGGAAGATAAAAATGAAATAATCGATGTAAACGTATGTGACACGATATTCCTCGTCATGATTTTTAAATATAGCAATTAGAAATTATTCTCGCCACACGTGGACCAATCTGATCTTTTCTAACTGATAACAAGTGTAATTTACGATAAAATGATTTTTACAATGATGACTACGATTACGTTGCAATTTTCTAATCGTTAATGTCGAGAAGAAATTTTTCTTTTCTTTTTTTCCTTTTTCTTTTTTTTTTTTTTTTTTTTTTAACCATAAAAAATGAAATATGAAATATATTATTGTTAAAGTCGAACGACTCGAAGAGCTTCGTTTTTAAAGAGAAATTATAGTATCTGTAAGGTTAGCCAACGTGTTTCAAGACATATATATAAATAATTGAAAAGGAATGATGTATGTACGTATATATGTGTGTATATATATATATATATATAATACAAGTTACGTATAAATATTGAATTAACCAATAAGTATAACGCGTCGGAAATTTTTCTCTACTTTATATATTCAATTAAATAAAAATTGTTTTTGTTTTTAATATTTCATATATCTTTAAAATCAATAAACGAAATATAGTATAATATGTTTTTTTTTGGTTTGTAAAAAATAAATAGATAAAAGGAATACTATAGTGCAATAGTAAACTTATACTCTTAGTATAGTATAATAACGTTATCGTAGTAAACTAGTAAACTAGAGTATATTAGTGAAGTATAATAAACTCGTACTAATGAACTGCTAAACTATAAACTAGTAAACTAGTATACTATTATACTGTACTAGTCAAAATAATGCTGTTTATATTTAGACTAGACGTTACTTATTAATAAATCTTATTATATAGTCGTTGCATTTATACACAAACACACACATATACGTACATATATATTATAATTAAAGCGAAGCAAAAAAAAAAAAAATCTTTTCTTTGCCGATAAAAATATCAAATATGAAACATAATTAACTTTAACTGAATTCTCTTCGTCTAAGTAAACATTTTTTCTACATATGTATACCTACAGAAAATTTATATAAAATATATGTATATTACACAAATATATATGTATGTATACGAATGTGTTCGTTGATAAAAGTAAAGTTTCTCGATCGATAGTACACGTCATTCCATTTCTCTTAGGCTAATAAAAAAAAAAAAAAAAATAATAATAATAATGATAACAAAAAGAAAGAAAGAGAGAGAAAAAAGTTTATGACGTTACAAAGTAGGTAACATAAGTTTCTAAGTTTGCTTTACTAATCTAGCAAAACGGAAGTTCTTCGGCAAGAACATAACTAACAGACTTCGACACGTTAATGACACCTATTCGCACGTATGGTATATATACTATATTTTCTTCCTCATTTTCACGAGAAACAATTTGATCGACTAAGAAACTTTTTCGTCGAGTCATTGAACGGGAAAGACAAGAAGGACAAGTTAAAAAGGGACGAAAAGGGAATTAGAAGTTACTATACTCTTCAAGAGACATATAACGAGAAACTTTCGCGATTATTATGTGATATAAAATGTTTCGTAGAAAATTTTTCTTTTTTTTTTTTTTTTTTTGTATATATTTTTTATATATATTCAATTTTTATATTTCTTTTTTTTTTATTTCTTTTTAATCTTAAATTACGTATTCAGGAGAAAAAAGGAGAATTAATATACTTATACGAGGACAAGCTTTCGCAAAAATTATGATATCAAATGCTTCACGTACGAATTTTTATTTTTTATTAATTATTTTTTTAATTTTCATATATTTTTTATATATTAATTTCTTTTTTTTTTTTTTTTTTTTTTTTTTAATTACGTATTCGTGAGATAAAAAGAGAAATTAATACCCTTACAAGGACAGGCTTTTACGAAAATTACGAGGTCGAATTACCTACAAATTTTTATTTTTATTCCTTTTTTTTTCTTTTTTTCTTTTTCGAATGGATTATATATTTGGAAGGAACGACAGGAAAGACAAGAATCGGAGAATGAAGAATATTTGCTATATTTACGAGGTAAAAGCTTAAACGAAAATTATGATTTGAAATGTTTCATACAGATTTTTATATTTTTCTTTTTCGTTTGTTTTTTCTTTCCTTTTTGTATTTTTCTTTTTATTATACTGTATTTGAGCTGGATTATATAAAGTCCAGGGCCGAAGTACTTCATGTTGAAGGACGAATAAAATTCTCATCTCTCTCTCTCTCTCTCTCTCTCTCTCTCTCTTTTTCTTTCTCTCTTTCTCTT
>NC_057705.1:1016944-1029444 GCF_014466175.1 Vespula pensylvanica
CTCTCTCTCTCTCTCTCTCTCTCTCTCTCTCTTTTTCTTTCTCTCTTTCTCTTTCTCTCTTCCTCGTTATAAAACAAACTTTAGAAAGATCCAGGGCTTGAAAAACGGGTCATTAAAAATTGTCACCGAGTTTTCTAGTTTCTTAGAAATTCATTTCACAAGAAAACATTTCTAATCCTTTTCCCCTCGTTCTTTTACTCTCTCTTTCTCTCTTTCCTAAAATATTTTATCCAGATTTTCGGATGAATAATTTTCAATGAATAAATTTCAATAATAACGACGAATCAGGTCGTTCCTAATCGTCACTGAATATCTTTTAATTTTTCTTTTTTTATTTTTTTTACATGACATTTCACTAGAAAACGCTTCTAATTCTTTTCTCCCTTCCTCCCTCTCTCTCTCTCTCTCTCTCTCTCTCTCCTTTCTCTAAAATACTTCATGTAAATTTTAGAATAACGTCAACTAGTAATAATAGATTGGTGTCATTAAAAAAATGTAATCGAATTTTCTACCATCTTTAAAGACAATAATAATATCATCTAATGATATAATCATATATATATATATACATATATTTTACTTTGCAAAATGAATGACTTATTTTAAGGGCACCGCTCTGTAAATGTGTATATATATATATATAAAGTATCATTCATTGTAATAGGAATTAATGTAGCTGGGACGATCGATCCCAGTTCTTATACAAAAGTAAGTTACTGGAACGTAACCTAAACAGGTCATAGAGCTGTGTTGTACGGAATAACGATATCTCTCGAACGTAGAGAACGTGCCACAAAATCCGTACAGGAATAACCGATATAGGCGAGTGTCATCGGATATCAATAACGGCACAGTTACCCTTACACGTTGTACTGCTGTGACTGCCATTGAATCGGCCACGAGAAAAGTTAATAACGATCTTGCATAGTCGATAAACTCGAAAACTCGATCCTTTTCTCTCTCCTCTTTCTTTCTCTCTCTTTCTTATCTTATTGTTAATCAGCTTTTGTAAAAACGTAAGATAAAGAGACCAGACTAATTAATATTCTTAATAATTAAAAGATCCCTTTCGTCTCAACGTTTTAACGTTATAACAAACACTACATAATTATCATCTAAGTATATTTTCTTCAAAAATGAAAATAAAGAGAGAGAGAGAGAGAGAGAGAAATGTTAGCGTTTTATCAATCCAATTAATTTATATAACTTGTCTGTGCGTTTGCTATCAAGAAAATAAAATTTGTATAATGTGAATGTATAATATATGACAGTACAATGTTTAATATGTACACATATGTATATGAGTGGGTCTATCTATCATTTTCGAAAATTGGAATCCGATTTTCATAGACAGAATAGAAATTAGATGGATTAGAATATTGATAGTGGTCGGAAAAGTGTCTCCACCTATGTGGTGAGAGATTATTACCAATACAGATTATATTTTATATATAATATATATATATGTCGAGTGTGGTAATATTATGCGAGTTAATTTTCTGTTCATAACAAGTCCACTTATCGAAGTTACACGACAGCTAAAGAGAGTAAAGGAGTGAATAAGAGAGAGCAAAGGAAAAAAAGAGAAGGGAGCGAGAGAGAGAGAGAGAGAGAGAGAGAGAGAGAGAGAGAGAGAGAGAGAGATAGAAAAGAGGTAAGAGAAGAAGTGCGCATGCGCATACTTTTCTCCGGCTCGTACCCTTTTACGCGATCGATTCTTAAAAAGCAGCCAGGGATGGCTTATCGCGTTTCACACTTATCTCTGTTTGTTTTACGCATCTGAGAAAAGAAAAAGAAAGGGAAAGAAGAGAGAGAGAGAGGAGAGAGAGAGAAAGAGTAAAAGAACTTAATTTAGATCACTTTCGTTTTTTTTTTTCTTTGTTCTGTTTTTTTTTTTATCGATTAAGTATACACATTTTGATATTCTTATTGTTAAATGAAGAGAGAAAAAGAGAGAGAGAGAGAGAGAGAGAGAGAGAGAGAGAGAGAGAGGGAGAAAGTAAAAGAACTTAATTTAGATCACTTTAATTCTCTTTATCTCTCTCTTTCTTTGTTTTTTCTTTCTCCTTTTGATACGCATACTTTGATAATTTTATTACAAAATGATCGAGATAAATAACTTGGAAAGTGGCACGTGTGCAAATGTCCATCGAAGTATGTTTGAAGTTGTTAAGACAATGATAAAATTTCTTTAGTTTCGATTGAGAGAAAGAGAGAAAGAGAGAGAATATCTCGTTCTAGTTCTATATTCTGATAGAGATAGAGGATGGTCCAGTTTTCCTCTGGTCGCATCGCGATAACTAAAGATGTCCTGTTTTCTTCGTAAAATTTGGCAGACATACGTATAGAGATTTCCAAGAGTGTACCTAGTTGCCTAGGCTCATGACCCACTTTAAGAATTTTCTTGGCTGAGAGATCTTTTATGAATTGTTACATCGTTGGCCATTTTAATATTCGACTTGTACTAATTCGCTTCGGTTAGTTATATCGTTTAGATAATAAATGAATGTAAAATTTTCTCGAATGTTGTTGCCCGTGTACCTTACTGACAATGATTTATTAATCATTTATCAATTTTTATATTTTCGATAATATCAAATATTAATTAATAGGAAATGTTTTAAATAGATCGTAGATTTTGTAGTTTATAAATGTTCGATCGTGATCATTTATAAATTACAAAATCATTATTATTTATATCGTAATAATAAGTCTAAACGATTAATAATTTCGCTCGGTCGAGTTTTACGAAAGTGAGATCATTTATGAATTATTATCATCGTCATATCATCGGTCGTTTTAATATTCGATTCGTGCTAATTGTTAGAACTAAACAAATTTTCCATTCTGCGAAATTATTAAATTCTCAATAATTTTAATATTTGACTTCAATTAATCGTCGGAACTAAACGAATTGCATAACAAAAAAGGAATTATCGCAAATATTGTTCGAAACGAATAATAAAATTATTGGATCGTCGAGAATTTGAATATTTGACTCATATTTAATTGTCAAAATTAAACGGATTACGTAAAAAAAATTTTATTGCGAATTTTGCTCGAAATAATTAATAAAATTATCGGATCGTCGATAATTTGAATATTCGATTATCGTCGATATCATTCCAGTTAAATAATAAACAATCTAACAGACACAGACGAAAGAATTATCACACGTAGATGTTGGCCAAGCTTGATCACATCGAACACCCACGTTATTTAGACTATCTATTTGTCGTGTCTGCTTTGTATAAAAAAAGAAGAAGAAGAAGAAAAAAAAAGAAAAAAAAGAGGAAACATATAAAACGTGGTGCGTCATTAATTAATGCGCTCTGAAATCATACATCCGTTTTATGACTTCATGCGCATGCTACTTATATATATATATATAATATATGTGTGTGTGTATATATATATGTGTGTATCCAATGAAACCTCTTAATTAGTCTGACACAATGTGTCGATGTTAATATCTCGCTTAAAAAAAAAAAAGAAGAGAAGCAACGTGATAATCGTCTGCTCCGAAGTGTCGCCATCTTGATTATCACCCAATTAGCAGATATCTTTTTTTATTCTTTTATCTTCTTTTTCATCCTCTACTTTATTCTTTCCTTATTCGTTGAATAGTAGGAGGACACGTATACACGGTTGATTTTAAATGAAACTTAGAAGAACGCCATATTCGCGCTGGTAAATCATCCCCTCTCTCTCTCTCTCTCTCTCTCTCTCTCATCGCGAATAAATCACGAGGTCACGCACGCTCCTTCGAGAGAAAGAGAGAGACAGAGAGAAAATGAAAGAAAGAAAGAGAGAAAAGAGAGAAAAAAATCGATCGAAGGTTTTAAGGGATACGCGTTTAACCACGAACAATTTTATGTCGCACAGTCGAGGCTTCTTTCAAGCTCGGGAAACTTTAAAAGTGTATCTCATCGTCCGTGATGTCGACGATAAACGAGCATAATACATACGTATAAAGGATCACGTGGACTATACACTCTCTCTCTCTCTCTTTCTCTCTTTCATATATACCAACTTGAGAGAGAGAGAGAGAGAGAGAGAGAGAGAGAGAAAGGTGTAATAAATGACGAGCTTCTTCGAAAAACATTGAACATAGGAAGTGGCGGCGTATAATAGTAAAGGTCAGCGAAATAAAGTTACGGACTGTTTCGATCGAAGCTCTGACCGGAATAATAAAAAAAAAAAGGAACAAAAAAGAAAGGGAAAGAAAGAAATAGAAAAAAAAATACGATTACCTATGACGTAAGCAGTTGTCAGGACGATTGTTTTGTTTGCTTTTGTTTCTTTCATATTACTTTTTTTCTTTCTTTTATCATCATCGTTATTATTATTGTTAATAATATTCGTAGAAGTTCATAGTTCGAATGTAGAATTAATAGAACGACACTTGATAGTAATTTGTGTTCGTGTTTAGAAGATAAAAATTAATTATACGTATGATATTTTTTTAATACGTTGTTGTAATTTTTTCTTCTTTCTTTCTTTCTTTCTTTCTTTTTTTTTTTCTTTATCAATTTTTTTTCTATCGCGTGAAGATGCTGACTAGATAAAAAAGAAAATATAAAAATATGCAATTATGACGTGAGCAGTTGTCGGAATGATTGTTCCAGATCTTTTTTTTCTTTTTTCTTTTTTCTTTTCATTCCTCTCGAAGTATAGTTCGATGTAGAATAAATAAAATGACTTGACATATAATAATTCGTATTCGTATTTAAAGTGTACAAAAAAAAAAAAGAAAAATGGAACTAAGAGAAGAAAAAGAGGAATTAAGTAATATTTTTAAACATTCTTTTTTTTTCTCTTTTTTGTTTCCGTGTTTTTTTTTTTTCCTTTTGATAAATTTTTAATATCATGAGGATTAATCGAACGTCAGGAGAACGGACGTGTTTCATTGACGGGACACAATTTGGCAATTCGCCGACGTAGCACATTATTTAACGACCAGCCTAGCCCGAGACTCGTAGAATCGTACATAGGTTTGTGAGAAACGGAAAATCTAGTTTTCGGTTGTAAGGTTCTCTCTTTCTCGAGAGAAAGAGAGAGAGAGAGAGAGAGAGAGAGAGAGAGAGAGAGAGAGAGAGAGAGAGAGAAGACGTATATAAATTCTATCCTCTTAACCTCGCTATAAAATCCAATTTTGAATCACAGCTATTTAACTCTGCGAGTGTTAAACTCGTATTTAAGAACATGTATATATATATATATATATTTAGTACATTACATATATAAATACATATATATATATATTTATATAAACTGGTATTTAAGAATATATGTATATATATATATATATATTTAGTTGATAAGGTATCTAGTTTACGTTTCTTTATCAAATAGTAGAACATTTACTTCTGGAAACATAATCGAAATCGTTTCATTAAAAAAAGTTATCGTTGGTCGCATTACTCTTGCGAATTACTGACGCAATTAAATACTTATCATTGTCGAGAAAAAAAAGTGCAAAGAAAGAAAGGAATGGAAGGAAAGTAAAGAGAAAAAGAAAAAAAAGAAAAAAAGGAATGAAAAGTATAGAACAAGTTAGAACTGGCTCGTAAGACGAGCGTAAATTCTATTAATAAAATTATAGGTCTCGGTCGTAAGTATAGCGCTCAGAACGCTACTGATTTTATTCTTATAATGAAGTACCAACCGAAATGAATTGATTCTCTCTACTTAGAAATGACAAAAAAATAGAAACAATTTCCTTTTTTTTTCTTTCTTTTCTTTTCTTTTTTTTTTTTTTTTTTAAATAACAACAAACGAAATCGAATTTAATTGGATAGTATTAAATTAATCTCCCCGAGTTTTCAGAACTTTAGTGATTTTATTTTGAAACGATAATAACAATCGAACGTTAGAATAAAAAATTACTAAAAAGAAAATTGATCAAATCAAATCAAATCAAATCAAATTAAATAATATCGAAAAAAAAAGCAAAAAGAAAAAAGTAACATTAAATGAAATTAATATATATATATATACATATATATATATATATGTATATGAGATATTATATATCGCTCGATGAGATCAAAACGAATGATTTTACTAACGACACTGAAGTTATCAACAATTAAAACGTTTATCCAAAATCCAAATTATTTTCATCATACGGTATAAAAAGAAAGAAGAAAAGGAAAAAGGAAAAGAAAAAGAAAAAGAAAAAGAAAAAAGAATGTAATAAATGTCTCGGAAAAAGAACCAACAAAAAAAAAAAAAGAAAGAAAAAGAGGAAGGAAAGGAAAGAAAAGAATAAATAATTGATCTTTAAAATCGGCTAGAGAAACTTTTGGCCCACCCAGTAGAAGAAGAAGAAGAAGAAGAAGAAGAGGAAGAAGAAGAAAAGGAGTAGAAGTAGAAGTAGGAGTAAGAGTAGGAGAAGAAAGAGGAGAAAGGAGAGAAGGGTAAGAAGAGGAGAGGGTTCGCATTTTATTGGAGCAGAAGGAATTCTGTCGTGGGTCACGAGTTCGACATGCCCGATTTAAAAATAAAAACGTAATGCTTAACGTCAAGAGATCCGCGAAGAGTCACGAGCCCGAAAACGAAAATTTCGGTGTAGAACGGGAGTAGGAGAAACGTAGAGAACGTTTTTTTTTTCTTTTTCCTTTTTTTTATTTTTTCTTTCTTCTTTTCGTTCTTTATTCTCTCGATGACGTTATTGTAATTCGAGGGTGCAATGTCGGCGCGAACTATGCGTAGTAGAGAGAGAGAGAAAGAGAGAGAAAGAGAGAGAGAGAGAGAGAGAGAGAGAGTATCGCGTGACCAATTGCAATTATCTATCGTGCCACGCTTCGTGATTATCAACAATGAAGCTTTACCACCAGCAGACAACATATTTTTGCATTCATAGGATCTTGTGATATCTAGAGAATGAATAAGAGAGAGAGAGAGAGAGAGAGAGAGAGAGAGAGAGAGAAAGAGAGAATGAAAATCGATAGCTCGTTATTTCTTTCTTTCTCTTTCTCTCTCTCTCTCTCTCTCTTTTTTCATGTTCTTTTCTTTTTTTCTTTTTTCCCTTCAACGGGAAAAATAACTTTTCAAATTTATCGAACGAAAGTGGACTTTTAATTAAAAACCACTTACTTTACACCGATCTTATCGAATAAATAAATCGAAATACGTCACTCGATCGATCTACGATCGATCATTCAAACTCACGCGAGACACTTTGTTTTTCTTTTCTGTCTTTCTCTCTCTCTCTCTCTCTCTCTCTTTCTTTCTTTCTTTCTCTTTTGTATATCTATCTATCTTTCTTTCTTTCTTTCGTTATCTTACTTTCACCGATCGTTAAATTCCTTAATCCGACAACGCACCTTCCGATGTAATCGATTTATTACGTCAAAGATATCATCGACATTAACGGGGTTCCCCCGTTGATTGATAATAACAAGGTAACATTTCACCTCGTCCTACTTTTCGAATCATCCATTAAAAAAAAAAAAAAACGCGTGAACTTATCTTTTCCCCTCCCTTACCATCGTCGCCATTCTCACCCCCCCTCCGCACCTCCATTCCATCTCATTGCTCGACTACTTTTAATCTACATACAATCTGGAAATTGAAATAAGTACAATTAAGTAGGTATTAATTTTATTTTCATTAGTCAAGGCAATCCGAATGTAGGTTAGTTTCTGTATATAATTTATCTTGCATCGTTTCCTTTGCTTTTCTTTTTCTTTTTTTTTTTTCTCTTTTCTTATATTTTGTTTTATCCAATCTACCGTATCTATAGTGGAATGGTAGAAATTTTGTCAGTAGAACGAAATTTACAGAAAATCCCGCGTCACAGATGAAATGTTTTGCAGATGACGTTAGAAAATTAAATGAATAAATGATAATTAAAAGGAGTTAGCGTCGCGATTACTTTATTTAAAACAAATAAACAACTTGATCGAGGTGAAAGAAAAGAGAAAAGAAAGAAAGAAAAAAAAGAGGTAGATAAAGACGTAAGTAGACAGATCAGGTGAAACTATGATAAAGAATTAAAGTAGAAAAACTCTCAACATTTTCTGCACAGCCATACTATCCTCGATGTAACAAGACTTCCTTTCCGATTACCCTGACATTCAAACTTCAAGTACGCGTTCACATTTGATTAGTCTTTTCTTTAACAAACTTTAAACACGATCGCTTCAAAAATTTATAAATTACATTTTACTACAAAAAGTTTATTAAAAAGAAAAAGAAGAAGAAGACGAAGACAAGAAAAAAGAAAAGAGAAAAGTACAACTTGACGGAGATGAAAAGGAAAAAGAAAAAGTAGATAAAGATGTAAGTAGACAGACCAGGGTCTTCTACAATAGCTGGAACTACAGCGAAGGAAGTAAAACAAGTAAACCGTGAACACATAGGAACGAAAAACATTTAGCTCGACCTATAAACACCTCCTAGGCTCCAGTGCTTTTCCAAGAACAAAGTCATCGATTACAATAGCCCTGGTTACGATCGTATAAATCTTAGTCGTTTTAACGTTAACGCGTTAACTCGTTTGTATTTTCTTAACTTACACAGACGTATATATATTTGTATAGAGATACAACCTAGTCTTCTCTAAATGTTACTAGCTGGATCAAAAAATGTTTCTAGTTAACAAAAAATTATTTTCAATGTTTTTCTTTCCTTAATATATATATATATATACACACATATATTTTCTTTTCCTAATTATCAAATTGTAAAACTAGAGAAATGTCGTAAACTTGAAATTAGTCTTTAAGAACTTTTAACACACCCTATACGTGGGCAACATAAAAGCAAGTATAAAAACATGGCAAAGTGAAGGATAAAACCTAAGGCATGGAAGATATCACGTTCGAGCGCATCGATACGTCTATAATATTGATAGTTGGACAATTTTAAAGGCCAAGCGCACGGTCGGACGGATCAATAAGACAGTGGTAATATCTCAAAGTAGTAGGTCGCGTGATAAAACGTTGAATTATAACGGTGTGCCAAAGTACTCGAACGACGGCCTCCCGCAGCCGCCTCAAACATCCCCGACCCCCGACCTCCGACCCCGACTCCGACCCCCTTCGAAGGAGGCAGCTTGCTTTCAATAAATATCAAGAGTTTGACGATGTCTACATCGGGAAAAAAAATAAACCGAAGATTTCGAAAAGATAAAAAGGAAGAAAAAGATAATAGAAAGAAAACGCTGATCTATCTATAGCAATTTTTTTTGTTTTCTTTTTTTTTTCTTTTTTTTTTTTTTTTTGTTTCGTTTTTTTCTCCTACATTTTAAAGGATCTATTACGTATGTTGCGTATTAATTTTACATATGTTCACGTGTCATTTTTATGTTGTAATATTTATGCAGTATACGTTATGCAGCGATGACGTTATAAAGTAATTTAAATATTTTTCATAGATATTAAATGATATATATATATATATAGTTTATATATAATAAAAATATTGGAATAATCGAATCATAAATAGGATAAAATTTGTGATAGACTAAATTTATAAAAAGAATGTATACGACAATACGTAGTGGATTCTTCTAGGAGGATCTAGTTTAAAAGAAAAATTTATCTACTTTTTAACGGAACGGATAAAGATTCTAATTCCGAATAAATTGATTCTAATCTCGAACTTTATCGACGATAATGACTTTATTCTTTTATCTCTATTTTCTTTCAAATGTCCTAACGAATCTATTAGAAATATACGAATATCTATCTATTGGATGAAACGAAAAAAAAAAGTATTTCGTGCGCCTAAGGAGAAAAATGAAAGGAAGAAAAACAACAAGAAAAAGAAATAAGAAAAGGAGTAAGAAAAGATAAAGAAAATCTTGAAATTGCAAACGAATGCAAAACGATATGTGAGCTGCTCTTAGCATAAGACATCGAAACGACACGTTTGGATAAGTCTCGAACCGGTACGTGGGTCGATCGACCTACATACATACATAGATAGATAGATACATATATACATACATGCACCCAAGTATGGAGGATGAAAAGAGATAAAGAACGATCACACGATGAGAAAGAGCTCTGGCTCTTGGTATCGTTCTTACCGGAAACGGAATGAAACTGTTTGATGAACGCCTTACCGATTGACCGACTTTGTTCTGAACGGTTAAATCGTTCGGTTTATAAAAGGATAAAAAAAAAAAAAATAACAGAAGAAAATAAAAAAATAAAAAAAAAAACGTAAGATATTTTTAATATGTAAGATTATTTTAATATGTAAGATGCTTTTTAAGGAGGAGTTGAAATAATTGCTTACGTTAGATAAAAGAAAAAGAAGAGAAGCAACAAAAATAAAAAGAAATAAAAAAAAAGAGATAATAAGACGGATCTTTGATCTCGTAGAAGGATCTGAGATAGTACCGGGGATGATCTCTTGGGTGATTTAAAAAAAAATCGATCGCTCTTACCCGAGACTTACTTTTTCTAGGCTTATTTTTTTTTTGCTTGCTTTTTTCTTTTTCCTCTTCTTCTTTTACGTTTTTTTTTTCTGCAGATTGTAAAAAACTAACGAGTTTCTGAATTAAAAAAAAAAATCGTTTAACACTTAGCCGTGACCTTTTATTAATCCAATTTTATATTTTGCAAATTTTTAAACTAGGAGACTAGAGTGAACAATTTTTGGTCTTAGATATAGTATATCGTTCGAGGTAGCAGCTTTCAATTTCCTCTGAGCGAGGATACCAATTTACGTTGGCAGGATATTAGGAAGGAATGATTCTCTCTCTCTCTCTCTCTCTCTCTCTCTCTCTCTCTCTCTCTCTCTCTCTCTCTCTCTCTCTCTCTCTCTCTGTCTTTCTGAGAAACTAGAATTCCACGTTTACTTGTAGATTTTCTGTATATATAGATCGTATCACCACCATCGTCGTAATCATCATCGTTGTTCTTTTTATTGCAAAGGCAAAATGAATTATAATCGAGGAATTTTTTTCATATGTAAACCAAACGTCCACAGTTTATATGAGAAAATACAAAGAGAAGAAAAAGAGAAGATGATGGTAAAAAGAGGGAGAGAGAGAGAGAGAGAGAAAGAGAGAGAGAGAATGAGATAGAGATAGAGAGAAGCTGTAAAGAATTTCCGATAGAATCCTTGAAACTGTGCATCTACCGTAAAGATTCTTTCCACCTACAATTCTCTTCCAACTCCTTTTCAGCCGATACTACCAGTATGTCTACATAATTTTTCTACGATCCGTAGATATGTAATATATACGTAGATATATATGTATAAGACATCGTTGGAGATATATGTCTATATCTATGTATATCTATGTATGTACATACGTATGTATATATCTAGGAAAGAATTCGAATAGAATGAAAAATAGAAAAGAACATATATAATCCGGGTGAAGAAACTCGAGTGTTAGAGAGATGCCATAAGGCATATATACTTCTCTCTCTCTCTCTCTCTCTCTCTGTATATATATATATATATATATATATATATATATATATATACATACATACATACATACATACATATTTCTCTGTATCTGTCTCCGTCTCTCATCTTCGTTGGTACCAAGAGTACGTGCCAAGACGCGTTAACGCGTTTCCAAGAATCCCCGCCCGGTATTGCCGAGATTTTATCAATTTCTTTCCGAGTCCGCGAATGTGTTAGAAGTGCAAGAGAGAACCGCGTCATAAATATCGACACGGTTGTAGCTACTCTGTATCCCACATTCTTGCGCGCACGCTCCTACTCTATACTTCGTCGTGTTCATCGTCTTCGTCGTCTTCGTCGTTTATGTTTCAACGAGAAGTTTGGAATTTCATTAGAAATTTAGCGATAGAGAGAGAGAGAGAGAGAGAGAGAGAGAGAGAGAGAGAGAGAGAGAAGGGAGATGCAAAGAGAAACGGAGGAAAGAGAAAGAGAGAGAGAGAGAGAGAGAGAGAGAGAGAAGAGGAGAGGAAGGGAAAGAAGGATTAGATCGGTGAGTAGGCCCCACGGCTTGGAAAATGTAAGTGAGTCTAGGTCAGCCGTGTAGGGTCGATACCATGAAAGCAGGACAAAGGCGGGTCTCGCTCGTATCTTGCCATCGAGGAACGCATCGAACGGAAAAAGAACAAAAGGGGGTGGGGTCGGGGAAGAGGAGAGCTGAGGAGGGGAAAGGGTGGAGTGAGGCCTCAGGGGTAACCCCCTTGGCTTATCGTGCTTATTCTTTTACTCTTACGACGGTCATATCTTACGATAAGAGAGGGAGAGGTAGATAACGAGAAAAAGAGAAATATATACATACATATATACGTATATATATATATATATGTATATATATACACACAAAAGGAGGAAGAAGAGAACGAAATAAAGTATTCGTAATAAGGTCTCCGTTATTTCCCTTGGAATAGAACATTTCGATAACGGAGCCACGAGGCGGCGAGATCAGGAACATTCTCGAGCAAAACCGCGCTCAGGGTACTGGGGATAATGCGCCTGCTCGATCCCGGGACACACTGGGACTAGAACGCTCGTACGTGTTCTAGAGGAGCAGCAGAAACAGC
>NC_057705.1:1034444-1074411 GCF_014466175.1 Vespula pensylvanica
TTCGTGGTAATCTAACGTCAAAGTTTAATCTTATAGAATGACGAGATATAATCGCGTCATGATATTTGTAGTACAGTAATCGTATTCATACGAGGTATATAATCACTGAATGAAATCATTCGGCAAATGTGCGGTCGAATATAGAATCGATTTCTTTTTTTTTTTTTTTTAATCATAATCCTTTTAGTGAATGCGTTCGTCAAATAACGTCATTGATAATCTAATGCCAAAGTTTTAATCTAATACAACGACGAGTTACCACGCTTGTGATGATGTTTATAATACACACAGTATATAATCGTGAAAAATTTTAATGGAAATCTGAATGATATCGTACGTCAATGAATCAAATGCTTCTCTTTGACAGGGATTTCCTTTTCTTTTCCCATTTTTTTTTTCTTCGAACGGATTTAAGCGTATAATTTTATCGAAAAAAAGAAAATTGGATCGAAACTTTCAGAGGTACGTCTGTTGACGTTGATGTTGGAACATTTGATAGGCTTGATAATTTGATAATTTGTAATGTTGATGACTTGTGAAAGAAGAAAAAAAAAAAAGAAAGAAAGAAATAGAAATGAATGGAATCTTAACCTTTAGCACTATGAGGTCACCGCTGACGTGACAACAGTATTTTTCTGTAGAACTCTTGAGTCATCTCTGACGTATGTTACTCTATTTAGTTAATAAAAAGATATGATTAACAAATCAGTAAAGAATAGTTTTATTCCAAATATCTCTTTCCAAATGTTATACACGAATAAAGAGAAAGAGAGAGAAAGAGAAAGAGAAAGATGAGATATATCAAAAGCAGAAAAAAAATGAAATTAAAACTGACTTTGAGTTTAGTGAGAAAGAGCTCAGAAAAATAATTATGACGCAAAGGTTTCAACCTTTTCTGCGAGTTTAAATTCTCTCTCGCGTTATATTTTTCTTTTTACTAAAAAAAAATATACGCATTATTTGACACGACTATTATATATTCTACTAAAACTATTCGTCTGTTAAAATAATTGTATTTTATTAGAATTCATCGTCCTAAAAAAAATGTCAATGAGGTAATACAAAAAGGTTACATCCCAGACTTAATCATTCGAATTAGGAGAGTTCGAATAATTAGAGACTTAATCATATGAATTAACATTCGTTTCAAAACTTTCTTGTTTTTTCTTTTTTTTTTTCAAATATTTTTTTACTAACATTACAAACATATATATTAATTCACATAATTTATTATAAAATAAAATTGAAGATAAAATATATTTAGATGACCCAAATAACGTCGAGGGAAGCTCGTCATAGGAATTCAAAGGATTCAATTATTTCCCCCGTGGACTTCCCCATGTAGTTTGGTCCATGTTTACCTTTTTCATGAAAAAGAATATTTTCTAGTACTGATAAAACATCTTTTTCGTAATAATCTCGATTGTATTATTGGTTCGCAAATATAAACGCAATTCGGATAGAAACGTGTACCATTTTGCTTGCTTCTAAAAAAAAAGAAAAAAGAAAGAAAAAAGAGAGAGAGAAAAGAAGGAAAGGACAAAATTTTTGTTCTTAAATTCTCTATGGAAGCATGATTCTAAAAGTTTTACGCGGATTATCCTTCATTGTCGTTTAGTTTGACATTTTACGAGGATACGTTTAACGGAGGAGAATATGTTTTGAACGTCATTCGCATTCCTAACGAATCCAACATTGATTTTAAAGCTGGTAGTTCGATAATATGGGTCAGTAGACTTTTCCCGATAAGCTTGCTCTTTTGCTCTCATCGTCGATAGCGTTAATACTACACGGCATGGCACACCACACGTAAATATATACGTACATACATACATAAATACATAGATACAAGTATACATATACGTACATACATACATATATCCATATAGATACATACATAGATACATAGATAAATACATAGATAGATATATAAAGAGATGTATAACTTCTTCGCTTTTCGATCATTATCATCTAACACAACCATCGGCGCGACCTTTCGCCACGGGTATCTTAGTCTCTACGAGATAAATTACGCCAAGGCAACGGCAAACCTTTTGTCAAAGAACTATGAGAAAGCTTTTACGAGCAAACTCTAAACCTTGGTAGTCTATAAATGACGAAGAAGAAACTGTTGATGAGAGCAAGAATGAGCAAAAGAGAACCAGCAAGAATGTTTAAGAAAAGCCGATAAATTTGGCTGGCTAAATTAGTTCGCTATATGTATATACTGGGTGGGCCAAAAGTGTTTCCTCCTAGGTCATTTTTCAATATCAATTAACACGCTTTCGAGGATCTTTAGCTTCGGTAATAAGATTTCGTAAGACGGTCCGGTCCTTGCAGTTTCGCGATATGAAAGAAAGGACAAAAAAGAAAAGAAAAGAAAAGAAAAGACAAAAAAAAAGCACGAACAAGCGAAAATAGAAATTAGCCTAAATAACAGGTTGATTTCCAAGATCGTCTAGAAACTGTTGACCCATCTAAGATCTTTTGGCCCGCTCTGCACAACTTTTGATCAAGATTTGAGAGAGGGAAAAGAGAGGGACATAAAGAGAAAGAAATACACATACACGTTACAAATAAGAGGCCATTGCACTGCTGGCCGAAATCACAATGGAACGAAACCTAATAAAGGGCTGAGCTACCAAAGTGTATCTCCGTGCGTGACGAGGACGTACATAACGAAGAAAGAAAAGAGCAAAAAGAGAAAAAGAAAGCAGAAAAAATAAATAAACGAACGAACGAACGAACAAACGAACGAACGAACAAACAAACAAACAAACAAACAAACAAACAAATAAATAAATACATAATTAAACTAAAAGAAAGAGAGTAAAGACCGATCAGGGTAGCGTGACCCGTTATAGAAAATGAAACCCTACAAGAACTTGGCTGACTCTCGATAATCAAGAGTATTCGCGTTATACGCAGAGCTGGGCCGTTGGCTTCTCGAAATTTCACGAACTAACCAATCCAAGAAGAGAGAGAGAAAGAAAGAGAGAGAGAGAGAGATCTCCGTTAACGTTCACATGCCAAAAATCTGTTCGAAGATGACCTAGAAACCTGTTTACCCTGGCGAATTCGAATGCGGAGGTCCCGCCTTATATACGAAAGAACGATATATACATACATATATTGTAACTGTGTATAATCCGCAGTGTGAGCTTTTCCTCGATCTTCTACTTAACCACCTCTATTTCGAGTGTTTCCTCGTGATGCTAAGCACTTCGCCGTGACGACGCCGATATCGTCTCCTTCTCCTCCTCCATCTTCTTTTTCTTCTCTTTCTTTTCCTTCTTTCTCGTCTCCTTTCTTTTCTTCTCCTTTTTCTTCTCTTACTCCCCTTTTTGTTTTTCTTTCTTTCGTCTCCTTTTTTTCTTCTCTTTCTCTTCTTTTTCTCCTTTTTCTTCTTTCTCCTCTCGACGACAAACCAGACGAGAACTTGAAACGATTTACTAAATGATCCAACACTTCACATTTTGTATATCATTAATTCAGGAATTCATTAATTCGTTAGTATCGAGAATTCCCTTCGAAACTCTGCAGTTTCTTTCTTCTGTGCTTTTTTCTTTTTTCTTTTTTTCTTTTTTTCTTTTCTTTTTTTTTGTTTTCTTTCTATTGTAATGAATGAGTTAAATTGTTATACACAAGTCGATACTATCTGTGTCTTTCCTTTTTTTAGTGCATAGGTATCATATTTATTCGTTTATTCGTTTATTCGTTTATTATCGTGAACAAGAATATTTTATTCTACATATATGATATTGTATATAAATTTTGATTGAAAGAATAAAACGTACTTTACGTCGTACTTCAACGCTAGCTAATCTATAGAAAAATCGTATGTGCGAATGTATGTACATATCTAAATAAAATAACAATCATAAAAATCATAAAACAACAGTCATAAACAACATCATAAAATGATAGAATTGATCTTATTGATCGTAAAAATATCTATGAAGAATCACACGTACGTATGGTATATACGTGCGATATAATAAAAATCATAAAAGCATAATTATACAATTTTAACAATCATAATGTAGTAAGATCGATCTTGCGTATACCATAATGAGATCATAGAGGAATCTATGGAAAATTATATGTATGTGTATACGTGTATATGTGTGTAAGTATGTATTTAGGAATCTGATTATTCTGCTCTCCTCTCTAGTAGTCGACTCTACAACTAGTCAGACCGGCTCTAGTCTATCGCAATCGATAACGGCAAAGTAGAAGACAGCGATAGCTTTTACTTATATACATTAGATGCAATATATACATAACATCGATCAATGCAATAACAAAACGTTTTAATATAATTACTTTGAGTGATTAATAATATCATGACAAAATACGATGACAAGTGAAAAAGATTGTCTTTCTGAACGATATTATTGAGAAATTCATAATTAAAATATCTTTATTAATATTTAATAATGCGAGTTATCACGACGAAGAGATCGTCGTTTATTAAATCATAATTTTTTTTTTTTTTTTTTTTTTTCAGTGAAAACAGAAAAAAGAGAAAAGGAAAAGTAAAAAAGGCACGTGTTTGAAAGTATAACGTTAGGAATGTATATAAAAAAAATAGAAAGAACAGATATATCCTAACGAAGTGACCTAATTAAAATAATTCTTTCTAATAATTCAACGATTTCAATAAAACATTAAATAATGACATTATTATCGGTACAACAAAATTATTTAAATACGATATATAATTACTTGATTTATTTATAATACGATGACGAGTGAAACGTCCTCTTTAAGAACGAAAATTTAGAGTCAATGTCTTCTTAATAATATTTAATGGATTATCGCAAATTAATTCTGATTGTCAAGCAAATAAAAAAAGAAACATTAGTGTTGGAAGTATGAAAAATAGAAAAAAAATATTCTTTAACGGAAATGACCTAACTAAAATAGTACTTTTGAACAATTCAAGAGTTTGAATAAAACATGGTAATTTCTGAATGATACTATCACCGATGTAACAGTTAACATTGAGAATGTATTTTTATCGATAACAGTGGCCTTTTACTTTTAAACTTTCGTGCTGATAGAAAGCATGTGTACTTGATCCCAAGGCTATATATATATATGCATATGTACATACATACATACATACATACATACATACATACATATATATATACAGTCACACATACATACATACATATGTACATACATACACACATGCACATGCACGTACATATACATATACATACATACATATATATATAAAGATTGACATTCTTCTGTTAAAGTCCTTATTAATTAATAATATAGATGTGCGTGAAAGAAATGATCGATTTTGTTTGCGTTGCATTTATCAAGGATGGTAATGAATGTTTATGAAAATGACAAGTGGGTGCGAAGGGCTGACACGAAAGTAATCGAATTAGTCCCGGTATCCCGCAAAGTACGCAAAACGGTTTCGCTGCATTTCTATCCAATTAGGTTTGCACGGACTATGCGATACCGGGTGGAGGTCGAGCTTCCATTAAGAACTACTTCGCCCGCATGATGTGTAATCCAAGCTTTTCTCGCAAGGACCAAAGTGGGACACACGATCAGTTTTCCTATCGTCCATATACTCTCTTATTTCCAACAAAGCAGAAATCTTATCATGGTACAGTAAAGATTTATATAAAAAATTAAAAGAAGATATAGCAAAAAAATTTGCTAATTTGATAAATAACATATGGATTAAATAATATGTTTTTAATAAATTTCTAGTATTATTTTCTCTATATATATTATATATTAATTTTTGTAATAAATTTCTCTGTAATTATTATTAATATTTTTAATAACAAAACTATCATTAATGTTTTCTTTGTGAATTATGACAGACGTTCATCATTGTGTATAATGAACAGTTTTATTATCTAAACACATTGATTATTTAAACATTATTATTATTATTACTATTATTATTATTATTATTATTATCATCATCATCAGTATTATTATCATTGTTATTATTATTACTATTATTTTTATTTATTATCATTATATATATAAATTTAATGCTTTCTTTTTATTAAAAATTGTTTAATACACAATAGATGAATGCGTTTTTCAATATTTATAACAAATTTGTTATTATGTACAATTTAGATTATTTCCTTTACTAAATCAATCGTTATTAATCTCTTAACTGTGAAAATGACAAATTAACTCTACATTTCCAATTTTCCATTTTACAAATTTATTAATTTATCCGAAGTTTTCCTATTTCTCTTTCTCTCTCTCTCCCATTTTCTCTACATCCCTCAACAGTTTATGTTTAATTGAAATAAATATTCTATATTCACGATTGAAAATTTTCCTGATTAACAAGGTAAAATACTCTAGGAAAGACACAGCACTATACATATACATGATTAAAAATATAAAATTTTTTTAATACTTCTACTAAAAGTAGCACAGAAAAAAATAATTCTGATAAAGCGACCACAGATTTGTACAAAAAGCATACAAATATTAATAAGATCCTTTACATCTTACACAGCCTGCACACAAAATGCTTTATTAAAATAAAAAATCTTCGAACGACGAAAAACTTTGTATTACATAAAAATGAAAAAACATTTTCAACAATAAATCCTTCCAGTGATAGTATCTACAACTTAGAAACTGTCAACCTTTTTTATTCTGATATTGGTCTATCATATTACAAGGAATCAATACCAATTTTGGAATCATGCCTCGCGGTGTTACAAATCGTTGCGTTCTTTGTGTATTTTGTCCGGAAAAGCGTACCTCTGCCTCTGTAACAATTTTACAAATATTCATTTTTATGTCTGCTTGTGCTTTTGGTGGTAATCTCTTGACGGTTTGTGCCATACTATCAAAAAACAGTTCTATACTGCTTTTGCTTTCCGGCGCTAGATAAACTTGTTCTAGATTCCTTTCTCCATCTTCTTGAATATTATTTAATCCTTTCATAGGCGTCGGAGGAGTAGTAGTTGTAGTAGATGAACTGGTTATGAAAACAGGTGTAGTTATAGTATTGTTATCAATAGAGACCATGTTTTTAGTTTTCGAAGGAGTCTTTAAAATACTATACATGTTAGGCACCTCTGCACTAGATGGATCTTCCACCTTTAACCTCTTCGGTTTTATCTTTCTATATCTTGATTGTATTTGTTGAATATAAGCATCAATAGCATCTTGGGATTCTACTTGGTCATTTTCTATTTGTATATTTTCTGCTAACTGTTGATTATTGGTATGTAACATTTCTAAAGGTTCAGTATCCGCTAAAACTGGATCCGCCGTTGTCTCTTCGAGTACCTCTAAATATTCACTATAATCTTCATCATTGCGATCTTCCAATTGTTCAAGGAGACCTTCCGAACTTATTCCACCTGCGTTTATATCTTGTATATATTCTTCTGACAATTCTATGCTTTGTGGTTGATAATCTGATTCATACCTAATCGAATATACTCGTTTAACTATATATCTATATATGTCAATGTTGTGCTGTGTCGTTTAAAAACTTACGGAAATTTTAAGAAACTTAGATGATCTTCAAAAATCCATTTCTTTCTTCTAACACCTTTCTCAGTCTTATTTTTGTACTTTAAGATGCGACAATAGGTATCCCGTAGATTTTTCCATCTTAATCTTACCCATGTTGCTGTATAATCCAAATAATACTGATGTAAGTTTTACTGTATCACGTATCATGATGATCTTCAATAAAAAAGAATTTCTATATAATTAATCTTACGATCAAGACCAAGTTCATCCGAAATACGTTTCCAAACTTTCTGTTTAAATTCTTGAAGCTTAATGGAAGATCCCTTAACTTCTGAACTATAAAGGACAGGATGTTGTTTAATAGCTTCAATTATTTTCAAAGAAATTTTATGAGAATCTGGTGGCATTGTTGGCATCATTTTGTATCTTGATGTTAAATAGACCTTTCACGCACAGTTCGTTATTATCTGAAAAAAAAAAAAAAAGAAAAACAAGAAGTATACAAAATTTATAAAAAATCCATATACACAAATATGAAGTATATATGAAATAACCGCTCCATATCATTTCACGTTTGATGTACACATTTTAGATACTTTTCTAAACAACCTTTCATTCTTATTCGCATAATGCGACAAAAATGAAAATTCTGATCGACTTTTCTACGTGGCATCATTTCTATCGTATACGATTTTGATGAGATTGTATATTCGAATAACGTATCGTGCGCTTGAGCATACAGTCGCTTAGTAAGAATCGGTCGTGAACAGTTTGTGAAGTACCTCAAATCCGCAGAAATTGCTCTGCCGCTAGAAATATAAAGGGTCCGTTAATGAAACGACAACTGCACACGACAATACCGTTTGGGCAACGCCATCGCTTAATGCTTACTGTAGTTCCGTCGCAGTTTCTAACCGGAAATAAGGACAAATAAGATTCCAATTTCAAATGTGTCTTATCTAAATTCGTCGGTTTAATTAAAAGACGTAAAATTAAAAAATCTTATTCGTTGAAAACAACTAAGTATTCTATTTTTTATTAATCGTTTAAATATTTTTATTATAATTAATAATTAATTAATAAAAATTATTTCAAAATCTTATAGGAAGAAAAACAAATGCCTGTCGTTGATCATCAACCAATCACGTGCAAGTTCTTATACAATTATATCTTGTTATATATTTCAAGAAATTACAATCGATTGACCAATCATATTATTTTATTTATCAACGTAATTTCCGTTATATATTTGACGATAATATTGAACTTGATTAATCTCTATTCGTTACAAATTTTATTTCCATAATATTTTTTAACAGTTTAATAATAAAATGCAAGCATCGATAAATTTTATATGTTGCATTAATTATACTTGAGATATATATATATATATATATACATACATATATATAGAATAAGATGTTTTATATTTGAAGTTATTCCATTGTGAGAAATGCAAAAGGAAATTATATATATTTAGAAATAGAAGTACTTGAAAGAAAAATTTAAATATATCGCCATTATGTAAAACTTCGAGAAAAATCTAACAGATGTCGCCTCATTGATTATCTAAATATGAACATAAGAAATATTCTTGGATTTTCAGGTTAAAGACTATAGATATAGATCATTCTGATCATGTAATCTTATAATTTACGAAAAAGTTGAATTGAAAGATTAAAAAAGATGGCACAATTACCATCCGGAATTGTATCTCATTCTCAAAAAGTTTGCAGTTTATATAAACGAGCTTTGTCTTGTCTTAAAGATTGGTGTAACGATCGTTTAGAATACAGGTATAAGTAATTTATAATATGAATATAATATATATACATATATATAATACATAATATATATAATATATATATATTATATTTAGATTTTTATATTGTATATATAAACAGTCATTATATATGTAACACGTATAGTGACAGTATTGTAAAAGATATAATAATCAAAAAAAATATTAAATTATTCATAAGATTATCGCATGATTTCTATTCTTTTTTATTCTTGTTTAGATACAACGCTATAAAACTTCGCCAACGCTTTGAAAAAAATGCATGTATCGTAGATTTGAGATTAGCAAAACATCTGTTACAAGAAGGTGAAGAAGAA
Source organism: Vespula pensylvanica (assembly GCF_014466175.1). Lineage (NCBI taxonomy): Eukaryota > Metazoa > Arthropoda > Insecta > Hymenoptera > Vespidae > Vespula > Vespula pensylvanica. The sequence continues at coordinate 1,044,060 of NC_057705.1, forward strand.
TTATTTCAAAGACAACATTTTCAACCGTATATATACCCTGAGTCACCAGGAGGTGTTGCTTATAAACGAGATGCCTTACTACCGGATAGTATAGTAGATAACTGGGAACCAATTGAAAAAGCAATGTATCCTAAATATTTTGCACAACGTGCAGAACGTAAGAAAAAATACTTGGAATGGTATTACAAGGAATATCCACAAAAACAGCTAGAATGTAAAGATACTCATTGAAAACATTCAAGATAAAAAAATTAGTTGTACCATACTCAGTAAGTATAGAAACATAATGGAAGTCTTACTGTATTCTTGATTTGTAATGTTTAGCATTACCAATAAATTTTTTTGAATGAATATTTCGTTTACAGTTAATTCTATAAGTTATTAAAATAATTATATTATTATATTATAATATATTATAATTAATTATATATTATTATGAATCAAACGTATGTATTATGTACACGGAATACAATAAACGAATATTTAAACAATATTGTGCATTCGTTTAAACATTACGTAGATCGTAATACGCGTTAAATAAAAAATAATTTCGAATTAAATATACGTAATAGACGTATGACAGAGACAGTGTTTCCCTATTACGATTGTAGTTCATATTTTGTCCATACCTGTCGCTGAAGTCGCATATGCTACGAGTGATAGATGGTGAACAACCTTAATAATGATTGAACTGATTGATATATAAGTTGATGAAAATATCTTAAGATGTCGCCACTATTTATATATATTAATATGTGTCAATATATACTTTGGTCGGAGCCGTGTCGTGGATGGTCGTGGATCATCGTGAACGTTGTGTCAGGGCCGTGCTTTTCAGCCATGCCTTGCCTAACTGTAAAAAAGGTTACGTTTAAATGATTCGTTTAAATATTAGCCCTTGAAAAAGCCTAGAACGAAACGTTGCAATGTAACATCTCGCAGACGAGATTAAACATGAATCTCATTTGCTTTAATGAAATGGAGTTGGGGTGTCTATGTAAAAGTAAATTATTATTCGATCAAATATGTCGGTCGTATTAAAAAAAATTCAATGGTGAATAGATGTGGCAAAAAAGTAACATTTTCGACACGCACAAATTTTTTACAATGTCACTTGACATTCTACAAGAAAAAAATGCACATACAATAAACGGCAAGGGCAATATGTCGGTAGTGTCACAGCCTACTACTAGAGGTGGGCTTAGAGTTTACAAGATAGTTGTCTTGGGTGATGGTGGTGTTGGAAAATCAGGTATTGATTCAAGTATCTCGACTTAAAAAAAATATATATATATAAATAGAGGAGTAAAACAAAAAATCTGATCATATAATAAATATTAATATAGATTTTTTTTCAGCTGTAACTCTGCAATTCGTAAGTCATAGTTTCCTCGAATGTCACGATCCAACAATAGGTAAGATGTGCTTTTATTTGACTTGCTTTAACTTTAATTTAATCATATTTTATTTTGTTTTGTATCTAATATATCGTTCCTTTTAACAGAGGATTCGTACCAACAACAGGCTGTAATAGATGGAGAAGCAGCACTTTTAGATATTTTAGATACTGCTGGACAGGTCTGATATTTTTTATCATTAAAGCAAATAAATTTAATTTTCTTAATAATTTTATATAATGTATATATGTTCTTGAATCCAGGTAGAATTTACGGCAATGCGTGATCAGTATATGAGGTGTGGCGAAGGATTCATGATATGTTATTCTGTAACAGATAGACATAGTTTTCAAGAAGCTTTAGAATATCGTAAATCAATATCACGTGTACGGCCTAACGAGCATATTCCACTTGTATTGGTTGGTAATAAATTTGATTTACAGCATCAGCGAGAGGTAAAGTATAACATATATGATATATAATCAAAACATATAATTTTCAATGCAACATTTACCAGGTATCAACAGAAGAAGGTAAAGCGCTCGCAGAACAATTAGGCTGTCCATTTTATGAAACATCTGCTGCACTCCGACAATTTATAGATGATGCTTTTTATTCATTAGTACGACAGATACGTGCAAAAGAAAGATCGCGTAATTCAGTTCGCAAACATAGTCGTTGGTGGCGTCTTCGTTCAATTTTTGCTTTTATATATAGAAGAAAACGAAGACATCATCATCACCATCATTACTCTCCATAATAATAATCAATTTCAAAGGAATTTATTAGATACTCTACATTAGTGAGAGATATAGAAAGAGAAGCAACTACTTTTGGGCTAAAATACAACGAAGAAAGATTTTAATGATTTTTATATTTTTAGAGTACTTTCCTAGGGATTAATAATTTACTAACATCACACTGCCTTATCATCAAATCTACATCATAGGTAATTTTGAAATGAGAAAGTGGATCATATATTGAGGTGGCATGCCTATATACTAGATTTGTGTTACATTGGTCCAAACTGTTGTAACATGCCCCCATAGAACAATGTTGAACATAGAATTTAATAAAAGATTCACTTTCGCTATAAGTAAAAAGTATCAGGTATTACAGCAATACATTCTACATGACATTATTCTGTACATGTAGCACATTGTTCTTAAATATTACTCATCTCGAAGGCTGTTGATAAATATATAAGCTCTTATTATTTATAAGAGCTGGTTATATAAAAAAACAAGGAAGTAAATACCTAATATGCATTTCCAGAAGGGCATACTTTTTATTTTTATTTTTTTTTTTTTTTTTATATTTTTTTTTCCTTTGATAAAAAAATACTGCAGATGAAAAAGATTTAGTAATTACACTTAACATGTTTATCTAACCAAAGAAATAAATATTATTGATATATTGCAGAATCCATAAATGGGAAACCTAAAATTTTATAGCATATAAATACATGAATATGAAACGTTAAATGAAAATTTTATAAAATAAATATTTAATATATTGTTTGACTTTTATGAAAAATGTAAAAATTCTATTTATCTTCCTTTAAATGAAGGCCTATATGAGAAGGCAACATAAATATTGAGAATAATTTTTTATACTAAATTTAATACAAATTATACTAGGTATTATATAACGATCAGAATTGTGTATAAAATTAACATTTAAAAAATTATAATTTAGATAATATAAAAGTCGCACAAAAAAGTACGGACTTTTGGAAGGGGCAGTCTTCAATCAGAACACATATTTACATTAGTATATGTAACATTTAGTAATCCAAAGACCCATAATATGTAAATATGTAACAGTTGTAGACTATCCCTTAATTTACTAGTTGGCTTGTGGTATATATGAATATTTAAAAGAAATGTCTTTAATATTAAAGACATTTCTATCATGTTACCACATAAGAAAAAAAAAAAAATGAATTTATAGAATAAATATCTAGTCGTTACTTAATAATGTCCTAGTCAAAAAAATTCTACATTTTGTTATATGGATATCAATATAGTGTTAAATAATGCAGCTTGAATATTATTTATGTACAATGTGTAGTATATTAAAATAAAATCGTCCTTATAATGCGTTTTATAATACGCACAATGTACTCATAAGCAATATAATTATATGTGAATCATAATGTTCTTTAATTAAATGTAAATTGAAATTTAAGTAATTTATTAATTAGTTATATGATAAAGAAGAAAATAATATATTATTTTTAACAAAAAACCAACAAATAGATTGGCAGCATTAACAATTACTATCACTATATATTGTTTGCTAATATATAATTTATAACATGACACTTGTACATTAAAGCTTATATCATGCTATGTATTACCATACTTAAACATAATTGATTTATTGATTTGTCGTATTAATAAATTTTTTGTTATTTCTAGATAATTATATTTCTTCAGAAGTGTATAGAAAAATGAATATTAAGAGAAAATACAATTGTATCATTATAACATTGATTTTTTTATTCCATAATTTTACATGAAAGCAGATATAGGTGAATTATTTTCTTGAGAATAATAAGTATAATAATACTTAATATTGTTATACTGCATAACTATGGTTAAATATTAGAAGCTATTGAATATTATTTCTAAAACTAATCTATTATTATCTTAGAACACCAATTATTAAATTTGCTTTAATTGTCTCAGCAAATAGTAAAGTATCAGTAAATATTATTTAGCACGAGTAAATAGAATTTAGCATGAGTAAATAGAATTTAGCATGAGTAAAGAGTATTTAGCATGAGTAAATAAGTATTTATATCATAGAGATATTTAATTTGTCGTTTCATTAGTTGGTTTTCTTTCTATATAAAAGATACTTTCTATTATCGGTATTTTTGGAATATCTACATCTGAAACATTTAGTTAAATATATATTTATTTAATAGTATAATATGTATAAAATCTTTTATTACCATCTTTCATTATTTCGTCATCTTCTATTCCTTCAATCGTGCTATTTTCTATTGTTGAATCGATTTCAGCTGAAAAATTTTGTATATATATTAATTCTTCTACAAAAAAAATTACACACCGACTAAATGACAAAATGATATTTGTTATATATAATATAACTATATAAAGTATATATAAAGCATGTATAAAAATATATAAAACAAAAATGAAATTTAAACTGATATTATATTAATATTCATTACAATAATTTTAAAGTCATCACATTTCAACAAGAAATACATGTACAAGGATTAAACAAAATAATGGAAACATTTGAAAAAGATATACATTTAGGAGCATAAGCCTTTTTGGTCATTTTCCATACATAAACCCGTTCTGTTGTTAGAAACAATAAAAAAAGATGACTCATCAGACCATATTATTTTTTTTTGTTCGCAGAAATTCCTACTTTATGATAATTATACCATCTTTTTCTCACTATAACGTTGCTACCAGTAATTAAAAACTTAGAAATTGTAATCCTACCATTGATGTTGAATTTATGAAGCTCTCGACGGACTGTTTTAGTTGAAACAGGATCTTACAGATATTCATTCAGGTTCTGTTGTCACCTTTTCTGCAGTCTTGAGATTGCAATCCTCTTCAATATTCGACGATTCTTCTCATATAAGATTAATTTCCGTCCGCTATTCTCTTCTTAGCCGATGAGGTCTTTACGTGATTTTTGTATATGCGTCATAACCTTAAAAACTCTTCCTCTTGATACACCAAATAAAATAAAATAGCAGTCTTCGTTGCAAATGTTTCAATTAAATGTGCACGAACAATTAATTCTCTTTAAAAATCCGATAAATTTCCCATATAACAACATCTACGTACTTACGATCCGTTCCGCACGAGAATAAATAATACACTGATCTATTATAGAGGTTACTACATAGAATAAACTAACATGACTCAAACGATTCTAAGAATAAAGAGGCAACAACTTGACAAAAACAAACGAACGTTACAGACAACGGAGAAGGTTATCAACAACGATAACAATAGCGATTATCTTTGTTTTTCTTTTTTGTAGCTATTCTTCTCAAACTATCGATCGAATATATCACGCACTTTTCATTATATTTTTAAATATAAAATATTAGTTATTATGATCGCAATATGTAGATTATCGTTTGATTTTTTTCGATCATTCAATGACTGTTGCAATAAATGGTGGTTGTGACATTAATACAAAAAAGAATTATTGCAGCATTAGAAGAGTGTTTCCATTATTTTGTCTAATTCCTGCATGTATATGTATATATATCCACGCATATCATACATACATACATACATACATACAACACACATATATATATATATATAAAAATATAAAATACATATATAAATATAATATACATAAAATATAATACATAAAATATAATATATAATATATAAAATATAAATATAATATATATAAAATAATAAAATTTCAATTGATATTACATGAATATTTATTACGATTTTAAATTCATCATATATGTTATAACAACAAATAAATGCATATATATATCGTATATATTTTTTTGATCAAAAATCTCCTAGGATTTAATTGTATATAATCTTTAAAATGACCAATCAATTTTAAAAATAATTTCAACATAGAAAATTATATCGGTAAAAAAAAAAATTATTTATTGGAATATAATGTTTTTCTTTTCTTTTTTTTTTTTTTTATGGAAAAATTGAAAAAATAGAACTATTAGATTTTCATGGCAGTTTCTTTCTTTCCCTGAATTTTGAGGAAAGTACCACTACCTTTTAACATTGTTACTGAAAGACGAGGAACTAGGCGCACAGCACCAGGTGGATCTGTTGGTAGAATTGGGATTTGATGATACTTCAAACCACGCTGACCAGCTACAGATATGCTTATAGCAGAGTCCCGAACAAGATGTAACTGACTAGCATCAATGACCTTTCTTGTAGCTAAATCAGCAGAGTCCGAGAATATCTTATGATACTAAGTCAAAAATTAAAAGGCTATACTTCTTGTTTATCATTTTTTACAAATGATTGAACTTGATTTGATTGAATAAATAAGAATTTCTATTTTAATTAACATTTAAATTACCCAATATGTAGAACCTTGCAATAATAATTCTGTATAAAGTATATTTAATAAAAAATGTTAAATAAAAGATAATAAAAAATGTTCATATAATTTAAATATATAGATAATTTAAAATGTGTAAATATGTTATTAAAAATTAAAATATAAAGTAAAATGCTATGCCATTCAAGTAATACTGTAATATATAAATAACAACTTACGTGCTAACGTAGGATTAGATTTAATATTATTAGCTGGTGCATTATAAGCAAGTTTTAATTTTACCAATTCATCTTTGACCTATGGAAGTTATTTTATTAATAATTTAATAGTTATATATAATGTATTTTATATAAAAAAAGTAACATACCTTTTCTAATTCTTTCTGAAATCTTTCATTTTCTTTTAGTTTTGCATTCAATATACTCAATGAGTGCAATTTACTTTTACAGATTGTCATAGAATTTTTAAGTTCATCATTTTTTTTCTGTATATTATTTTGCTTTTCTAATTTTATATGTAAATAAGCTATGTCATCTTCCATTTGTTTATATCTTTGTTCTAATTTCATACGTAATGTTACACACTGATTCCTTTCTTCTATACTATAAAAGATATAATTTTTTTTTATAATATATTTAATAACTAAGTATTTAACACTCTATAATAATAGAAATCAACATGTACGATTTTTTACATATATTTGATTTGTTATCGATAGATTCTTTGAAGCAAAGGATTATAATTTGATACAACATCCATATCATAATACTAATTATATTTAAAAATATATTTTCTACTACTTACAATATGCTATGTAATAAAGTATCTTTACCTCATTTTAAGCTGCTCGTTTAGTTGATTTACTTGTATCGAAAAATCTATGTTTTCAGAAGATAAATACCACCAGTAATAAGAAAGCAAGAAGGTCCAAAAAATAAGTAGTGTAAATATAACTGATGAATATTTTTTGGTTTTTTCATGCTTCATTCTATCAAATACCATTGTACTTTTAATTTTAACTTCCTACCTAATACATATAAGTTTTGATATTAATAACAAGTCTATAAAACAAAGAAATAAAATCAATCTCTAATACTTTTAGATAGATTAGTTTTTGTAAATATTTGTAAAGAAACTTTTGATAAAATTAAATTTCAATTTATTTTATTCTACTCAGCATACGTATATATAAGTGCTCAGACACTTTAATCTTTAAACCAAATACGAAATTTTTATGACATTTGTGATTGAAATATCTTACAAATAATATATCTTCGTACGTATTTCGTTGTTATTACTCTTAATATTAATTATTAGTCTTGTCACTGATACGTATGTTTATCTACGATTTAAATAAGAAATATCACGTAGCAACTACCTCACTCCCTGTTACCTTACAACATGGACGCCTAGTATATACTATATAGTTACTATTGCCCTACTTATCAATGTGTATACAAAAATCGTTAAACGTATCAATCGTTAACATTTATTCTAATTAACCACCTGATAATCGTGAATGATCGTGGATATTTACTCCAATATATGCTATAGTTTGTGTTTGTTTTTATACGTGACAGTTTCTATGTCAATGAATTAATTATAAAAATGTGAATATTTGGTTAGAGATAACGTACCATTCACATTTGTGAAAGTAGATCGTACATATGTATATAATCAATATTTTGTTGAGCAAGATTAATATTAGTTTTATAAATAATTGATTATTATTATTGTTATTATTATTTGATAATATAAAAAAGTTTAATTTCGAGTTTAGAACATAATTATTCTGTATAAATGAAAAGGAAGTTATTTGTATGTATGTATGTATAAATGTATTATGTATGTATGTACTTATGTACGTATATATGTATGTATGATGTATGTATGTATTTATTTATTTACATACGTATATACGAAAGTCACATTTACTTTATTTTTTCTTCATTATACATAATATATTTTGACTTAACATTCTACCATAATAGATTATTCATTATTGAATAGAATGAGAGGCTTGTTGTGTTGTTTAATCAAATCGTAAATTCGTTATATATATATATATGTATATATATATATATGAATGAACTTTGATCATTTTTAAATTTTAATGATATATCGCACAGTTTCGATAGTATTGCCATTCGCTCAAAACTTCCTTTCTTATAAAAATTAATTTTGCAAGGTTAGTATAAATTATTTAAATCATTTTTAGAATTTTGTTTTTTTTTAATTTTTAACTGTATACACAAATTTAATAGCAACCTATTTTCGATGGAATTCTATGAAAATAATAATTTGAATTATGTCAGAGAAAAAATTAAAAAAAATATGAAATTAAAATCCTTTTCATATAACATTCCTTTTATATACAATTTTCTTTTATTAACGCAAATATCTTGTATTGAGAACAATTAAGCGATCAAAGATTTAATATTTTTTGTTATAATTGGGTCTGCAATTAGGCACACGGATTTTTAAAATGCTGTTAAAAATTTGTAAAATCTAACATGGCTCACAAGACATATTTACAATAGCTTGCAAGAAATTATTTCAAATCTAGTAATACAAAAAATTATAGAACTTCATGAATATTTTTTTCTTTTTAGAAAATTTCCACCTAATTGAAACAATCTTTATTTTTTTGATCATTTAAAATTGTGTTTTAATTAGAAGGATATTTTTTATATATCCATAAAGTTGCGTATTTTTTTTGAATGTCTAGATTTGTTATTCATTCTTTGTTAATATGTAATCAGGGAAGATAGCTGTCTATGGGAAAGTATATAGTCATGGATTATTTCATTAATTATAAGAAATTTTTAGAATTTTGAAACGCCGTCCATTTTCCTTAATCATACTTCCCGAAACTGCTATCTCAGTTTACATGCTATTTATCTTATTATAAAACAGTATCATAAATAATAAGTATTTCAATAGCACGAACCTTTTCCAGATGTTCCAAATACGCCTATAAGAAGTTTTAGTATCCTGTGATCTTTTTAAATACATTCTACATTATCTGTAATTTCTAGTTGTTCTCAGAAATTTGAAATATGAAACACGTCGAAAAATCTATTTGAAGTTTCATATGGAAAAATATGTATAAATGTATGCTATTTAATTGCAAGTTGTATGCAGTGCAATATCCAGCAATATTGATCCACTTAGCGATAACATGTTACGTATTATTGTGTAAATATTTCTTCACTAAATCTTTTTTACTGTTTCTTCTGAATTCTCATTACAACTTATAGTAGCATTTTATTATTTACAACCAATCAGAAGTCTGTCCGATAATATAGTTGACTTAGTTGTATCTCATAAGTAAATATTCAGTAATGTAGAATTATTTTCAATTTAGTTATCTTACCAAATATTATGGTCTCTTGCTATACACTCACTGTGATTATGTAGAAAAAAATTTTTTTTAGTAAAATCGTTGTCCCATTATTATTTTATAATTTTCTATCAACATGTTACATTCGCTTTGTGGATAAGACTATTAGAAGGAAGTAGAGCTGTTTTCCTATCACCAATTTTCACTTTATAACAGAATCTAATGCATTAAAAATGTCAATCAAACTTGTAGGATACATCAATATACTTGCTTTCGTTACTGCCAAGAAAGGGCTAGATATCAATGGAAAGGCAACACGAAAGAATTCTGATATATTGTAAAAATGGATGAATTGTTTACTCCTTAATATTCATCCACTCTTATCTACAATGTTAATACTAATTTACAACATTTTTTTCGTTATTTCAAGCTTATTTATGTTAAATTAAATCAACATTTTGTCCTTGCAAAAAAGAACTATATATATATATATAGTAGATATTGTAGATTTAAGAATAAACAATGATTGAAAATAAATCATATACATATGTCCTTGAATGATGTCCATTAAAGAACACAATGCACTGTATGTTATATAAAATTTTTAAGTGCTTTGTACCTTATGATTTTTCTGTTGGTACATGTTCACTTAAATACATAAAATAAAGTATCATAAAGTTCATTACAATGATTCTTCTAATATGCTATAGTATATACAATAGTATAAGTACATTCTGTAATTACATACAATACTATAATCAAATGAAGTCTAGTTTCTTTTTATGAAATTGATCTACATTTATTAACAGATCTTACAACATATTGGAGAGCGTACTGTTATTAATATAAATGCAGTGAGATGATTTACAGAGAGAGAACAAAATGCTCTATGATACATATATTTATGAAAATATTTTATATCTGCAAATAGTTTCTAAAAACTAGCATCATCTTCTGCATATAGAATTTATAAAACAAAACGATGGGGAAATTTATTAATAACCTATTAATACGTTGCACACAAATGTTTATCATTTAAGCGAAGTAATTCAGAACACAAAATTGAAATACATGTCTGGCAATTTAAAAGCAAGATTATTTAACCTTTTTTTTTTTAATATATTTTATGTATAAGATTAATATCAATTACATAATGCACAAGATTTTATCATCAATTTTGTTTGTCAATCAAAAAAACACTTTCATTTTTTACTTTATGCTATATCAAATAATATTTTCAACATATAAATTGAATTTATGCAAAAATTTATTTAAAAAGAAACATTAATTTGTACATTATTAGGTATAGCATAAAATAAAATATATTGAAATAACGAGTTAAGAGAGTAATGACTATGTGCAAAAATAGATTATTCGATAGATATTCCTTTGAAATACAAACTATAATTGAAATCTGTACGCTCAGATAATGCAAAATTATACTAAAACACTCATTTTATATCATTTTTTAACATATATATTTTAAATAATCCATCTATAATAAATCCACTAAAATGACATATGTACTTGATATAACACATGTCAGAGCATTTACAATACTCTATTAGTGGAAAATTATTTTCTGTTTTTTTTTTCTTTTTTTTTTGTTTTTTTTCCTTTTTTTACTTAAAGATGGATAACAGAAAACATATATTCGCAATTCAACATAAAATGTGCGCGTTTAAATTATTATTGTAGAGTTTTAACATAGCCCCAAGAAAAAAGCCACCCAGAAAAAACTAGACGGAGGATAATATATTTTATATATAATTAATTCTTTCAATTTTTCTGTTTTTTAAAAGCTTATATTGAATATTTTGATTAAAATATATTATATTATGCACAAGAGAAAAGTTAGGGATATTAAATTTTTATGTCTTTTTCTCATACAATAATATATGCATGGTATATAATTCTATTTTTAATTTGTTTATTTTTAATTATTTATCATGTGTTTCCATAATTATAACCAATTTCGTCTGTAACAGATTGTCCCTATATATTAATAATACTAGTATTATAACATATTATTTTATAAAAACAAATATTCTTTTTCTTTATGGAGAATATCCGTAACTTTTTTTTCCGCGACTACACTGTCTGTTTACTAAAATATTAATATCTTTAAATCGAATTCTTAAGACATACGTGGATATTACACACATTTTTTTCTTTACTTTCTATTTTTACAAAATATATTTGTCTCTCAAATGTTCTGGAGACTAATAAATCATATAAGTAATGTACAATTAGACACTCTTGAGAGAGAGATGATTCAGTACGTGTTGCATTTTCATTCTGAACAATCTATTCTTTTCTCATTATTTGGCAGTAACAAAAGTATCCAAGACAATGCATAGCACCGATATCTTACGTGAAATTATGTTTTTGCTATAATCTCAAAACTTTTGTGTTCTTTTTTTTTTTTTTAAACACTTGCATCAGCCTTTTTTTGTAATTCCTACAATATTGTTCTTTATCTTTATTTTGGTTTGTTTGTTAAAACTTTAAAATGACTCGCGTTAAACGATAAGTAAATATTTGATTTAAAAGAAAGATTATATAGTTTAAGAATGAATTAAAATGATATATTGATGTTTAGGTAAAAGTAGTTTTTGTAATCGTTGAAAAATGTGTTGATTTTTGATGCAAGTGTGAATATCCTCTATATGTCTTACCATTTATAGAAATACTATAAACATGGAAAAACTTGCTTAACTTCAAAATAATTACCTCTTGTCATTTATTAATGGTACTCATACTGTCTTTACAGAATATTTTCGCTTACTTGCGAAAGAATAGGAGGATAACGGTGAGTGAAAATCGTGGTACAGAAAGACCTTGTATTTATATAGAACATTTAAAATACTTTTTAAATTCTTATGTTATACCTCAATCATTCTACTTATGGACACCTTCTTCTTATTCTTCTTTTTTCATTGCCCCATATCGCAGATTCAATTCTTGTATATATTCGCATATTATCACGTTGTTCGCTCAAACAATACACTGTTTCATTATCGTTGTTAGGCGTGTGTGTATCAGCGGATATTTAAATAATGAATAGCATCTCGTTTGAGTTATAAAAAGTCAAATACGACAGGCTCACGAAAAGTTATCGCCCGCTGTGTCTGATTTCACTTTCTTTTGTGGTGAACTTGCTTGTGAACGTATATCAGGACCAGGTCGTTTTACCTGTGGATTACTTTTTACGGCGGTAGTTGGATCTGCTGATAAAATAATATAAATTTATTTTTTTGATTAGTAATCAAGATAATTTTTCGTACGAAACATTTGTAATCATCTGATCGAATTGTGAAGTAATTAATGAAAAAATTGTCTTTACTAACCTTGCAACCACCTAACTTGTGTTGCTGGTCCGTATCCTTTATCATTTCTTGCCGCTATTCTAAAGATTATGGCCGGTTTTGTAGTGGTATCCACATGAGCAGCACTTAGAGAACTATTATTCACAGAACAGGAATTATTTGAACCACAATATACTCTAATGAAAGCTAATTGATTTGGTGTTGACACGATCGTTCTTGGTTCTCCTTCATTATTTAATGCTGTACTAGCACTTCTAACTGCCAGATAAACAGAATATTCTAAAATGGGTCCCACGTTACTAGGTGGTGGCTCCCAAGATATTTGAGCACCCTCTGCAGATTTCGAAATTTTTATGGCGCTTGGAGCACCAGGGAATCCCGGAAGACACGTTTTGAATGCAGATACCTGTAATAATAAAAGTATACACATATGGTAATTAATCGATTATATAACATAATAGCTAATAACAAAATTTATGTAAATTACCTCGCTCCAGGCACTTTGTCCACAGCTATTCACAGCAGCAACTCTGAACTTGTAAGCAGTTCCAGGTTCAAGAGGTATTTTCGTCCTTCCTTTAAAAACGTCCATTGTCAACGGTTGTGTTATATCTAGTGGCTCATCTCCAGGAAGATAATAATGCTGTACTGTAAAACTTGTTCCCTTTATTACACCCACGTCATACCATTCTGCTTCTTTCTTTTCTTCTTCGTTCTGTAAACGGCATATACATAAGTATTAATTTCAAAGGTAACAGTATACTTAATATATTTAATATGGAAAGAAATATATATATAATGGGAGAGAGAGAAAAAAATAAAAAAAAAAAAAAAAAAAAAAAGGAAAAACAAGCTCTCACTTGTTCATTTTTAATTTTTACAGGTGGTTCTGCTGATCCTAAAGCAGCAGTAGCTAAAGTAGTCAATGCCGTCGAATCATCTCCGCTCTCTGATCTGTTGCTATGTACTTTTTCTTGTTTTACGTTATCCCTTTTTGTAATGTGCTCATCTTTAACTTCTACTTTTACCGGTGTTATTGGCTTCTGAGAAACGTCCGATTCTTTCAATACGGAAGCTATACCATTAACATTTGATGCCGACACATCAGGAGTCTTATCCCGTTCCATAGATTCATCAGACTCTTCTACTTTTATTTGTAATTCTGTTGGAATAACAGGAGCTACAACATGAACGTTTACATGTGTCTCTTGCAAAGAATTATCTGTAAGCATAGGCTCATCTTCATCGGCTGTATTCTCTATCGGAGAATTTTTTTTCAAAATCTCTCCTCCTTCTGATTCATTTGCATCACTTTTAACATTTTCTGTTTCTTGATTTTCGTCTGGAGAGATATGTGATTGATGTAAAATATTATCTTCGGCTGATATGTGCTCAGACGATAAAGGCTTTTCCTCGGACGAATATGAATCAAAAGTCAAAGTTTTTAATTCATTGTTCGTATCTTGTTCGCTTTTATTATTTTCTACTGGTTCTACCAATGTAGCAGTTACACCTTCTTCTGGTGTAATTTCTCCAACCGGTTGTTGTTCGTCAGCGATGTCCTGCTTTATTTGCATTTCTTCGGATGCTGCATTAATTTGTATTTCGTTTTCATTTGGTATGTCTGTTTCGTTAGTATTTTCCGTAGATTCCATTTGTACCTCAGTTATTTTTTCTTTCGAATCTATCGCTAATTCTTCGTCAGCGTTCGCAGAAGTAGAACTTTCACATGCCGTTTCTGCGGGAGCTTCTGTTTCTTTAACAGGAGACATTTCCATAGAAATATTTTCTGTAACAGCAGAACCACCAACATCTTGTTCCATCTCTTGAGAATCTGCAGCAGGTTGTTGTTCGTCCTGACTCTCAGGTGTAGGTTCTTCCTCTAAATCGGCTTTATTATTTTCATCTTCAGACAAGACGATATCAGATGGACCATCTACTTGTGGAATTACAAAGTTTCCTTCCCCGTCAACTTGCATAGATTCACCACCTGTCATTTGGGAAACTAAAGCTGCTGCTGTTGTTGCTTCGTTACCATTACAACTATCCTCTGTCTTTCCATCGCTTTCTGTAACATCATCCGTGGTTACCATAAAAGATAAACCACCAGACGGTTCTTGAACAGGATCTATTAAACCTGCTTCTGCTGCTAGAGCAGCTAAAGCTGCATCAGTGGTAGCTGGACCATCAGAAGTAGATGCTACAATTTTCAATTATACGCCATAGAATTGTTTCATAAAATGATCCAATTGCTATATTTATATATTATTTTTTTTTACATATGATACTTACCCAATGAAGCTGATGGTTGTTTTTGTGATGGAACGAAAAGCATTTTACTAGCGTCTATTGTTTCGGATGCACTAGACGTAGTAACTATTGAACTACTTGTGGGCATTAAAGTAACAGTTTTTGCACCTATACCTCCTGACATTTGTAGTGTTACAGGTTTTCCAGAGACTGCAACAGTTTCCTAAAACGGATCAAACGATTGACGATACAAAATGATAAGATACACGTTTATTAAAAATTATTAATATGTAAAATTTGAGATATACTTACAGACGCCTTTTGAATCTGTGGCATTGTAACTATCTGACTTTTTCCAGGATTGAATATTGCTTGAGGATTTCCTTTAGTAGCAATAGTTACGGTCTTTGGTACACCACCCTGTCCTGGTACTGTTATTGTTATTGGCTTTCCAGTCGTAGCCCCGCCCATTGCCCCAGAAGATACAACGATCATTTTGACTCCTTGTTGATTTGTAACATGATTTGTAGCCGATAAAGGTAAAACGTTCACGGGAGTCGTTAAACTACCAGTCTGACCAGCACCAGCCTGTGAAGTCGTCACAGCTTGTACAGCTCTTAAACTAGATCCTGTCGTAACAACAATAATTTGGTTTGTCCTTCCAACTAAACCACCGTTACCACCAGGTTTCGTAATCATTATTGTTTGTTTCCCGCTTATATTTTGCCCTTTACTCATTGCTACAATACTGGATGTTTTCATAGTCGTTAATATTTTCGATCCTGCGACGGTATTAGGATTAACTAATCTCAATATTGTAGGACCTTGATTAAGTGGTTTTGCTCCAGTCGCTTGGACTGTTTTCCCTGGGATGAGACTTACTTTAGGCACTGTGGCTACCATACCTTGCCCAGTTTTAAGAAGATGTACAATTTGGGGTTGACCAGATATATTTTGACCTGGTTTCTGCAGTATTATTTGTTTACTCTGTTGTGGCGACGCAGTACGTAGTACCGTTGCTCCAGGTGCAGCAAAACGTATTTGCTGACCCGGTTGAACATTCTTCATCCTAATAGTGTTAGTCGTAGTTTGCGGTATTACGGGTACATTGTTCATACTTATTTTTGGAGTCGCAGCAGCAGCAGCTGCTAATGCTGCAATTCCTGACATAGCAGTTGGTGTTTGACCAGTTACAGTTGTAATAGGAGATGTTTGTTCGGTAGTTGTACTTGCTGCCGAAGTCGCCATAGGTGATCGAATTCTGATGAGATTTCCAGCTACTCTTGGAGTCATAGGATTCGTTACCTTTGGCGTAACTTGCGGTACCTTCTGGGCAGGACTTTGTACAGTCGACTGCACTCTTACTGGAGTTTGAGGTAATGACGATCTAGCAGAAGTTGGAGTCGATGGAAGAGATGCAACGGTCGTAATGGGAGGAGTTGTTACAGGTATAGTTGCAGGTGTTGCGACTGCAGATGTAGTAATTGGTACACTAGTAGGATTGCTAACTGTTGGAAATGTTCCAGTTGAAGTAGGTGGCATATCATATTTCTGAATTTGTAGAATATAATATTGTGCAGATGGAGTAGCAGCCCAACTAACTTCCAACGTTTGAGTGGAAGCCCTGACCAGTTGAACGCGAGAAGGTGCAGGTGGTTTGTTCACTTCAAGATACCAAAGATCTTTACAACAAACCTGTGAATGTGTTTCAAAACACTGTCAATAAAATACCATTTCTTCTGATAATATTCGCAAAAGAACAACTAACCCTAACCTGGTTGTTCCAAGCTTTACGATAACCATCGCGCCCAGACCAAACATATAATCTACTGTGCACACCAACAGCGCAATGTCCGGCACGTGCACGCGGTACATTTTCTTCGAGAGAATCCACCGTCAGTTGTTCCCACGTTAATGTTTCTAAAATAAAAAAAATATTATTGTGTATAAATTTACAGAATATATATATATATGTATATATATATATAACTCAATTTGAATGACATTCAAATGTTAACTCACCTAAATTTAAACATGCTAATGTACTTGTACATTTCCATTCTTTCTCGTGTGTTGCTACTTTTACATCATCCACCACAAGGGGCACCCATCCCCCAAAAACATACATTCTGTGACCGATTAAAGTAGCAGTATGAAGAGAACGTGGTAGCGGCGTAGGTCCATGTACTACTGGCTTGTTCCATGTCATTGAATCGACATCGAGAAACCATAGATCACCCAAACGACAACCGCTCATACCGCCATAGATCACCAAGCAAGATTTACCTGTTGTACGATCTGTATAAGCAACGCCTGTGTGCGACTCTCTAGGCGGAGGTGCGTGACCATGGGTTTGTGGAACATCCCATGCTGTTGCTCCATTTGGAAGAAGTTCCAACGTATAAAGATCATTTAAATATCTCGGTATATTATTTTTTGGATCTTCACTGTCATTAGCCAAGCCTCCGAATAAGAAGACTCTATTTCCAATAAGAGTAAAACTATGGCCTAGCCGTGGGCAAGGTGGAGGGTCATGTTTTGGTGGTTTTGGTTTTAATCTTTTCCATTCCCATCTACTCGCTTGAAGCTCATAAAGTTCATTAGAGTACTTGCCATATTCTACCATTCCACCAAAAACCAATATGCGTGTACCATCAACCACAAATCCATAGGCTGCGCAGCCAGGTGGAATATCGCCTTTGGTTAATGGTACGAACCATTGATTAGTTGCTGTAAAAAGAGATTTTTATTCAATTTAACTACATCTTTCAAAAAGTAATTTATCTAATCTAAGAAAAAATCATTCCATATAAAATATAGCGAGGAGAGAAAATATTTATAATATATTCTTCGAAAAGAATTAAGAAGAAGAAGAAGAAGAAGGAAGAAAAAAAAAAAAGAAAAACGAAAGAAAAAAAAAACGAAAAAAGAAAAAAAAATGCGCGCCAGGACAAACGCGCGTAACCAGGCGGCAACAGTGATATCGTTTACGTTCGAAATAGGAGTAGGAATATAAAAATGAAAACTAGTGGAAGAGGAGAGGGGTATGTAGTAGTACGAGTGCATACATATGTAGAAAAGGAAAAGAGAAGGAAAGACGAAGCATGAACGTGGAATGATGGGAAACAGCGCAGCACAGCGCAACGCAATGAATCGCAACGCAGCGCAGCGTTGCGTTGCGTTGCGTTGCGTTACGACGTTGCGTTGCGTTGCGTGGTGGGGCGGGCGAGACAGCAATGGCTGCTCCCGCGCGTATAAACACGAAAAATGACAGTAGAACTGTAAGCTAGCAATGAAACTATCACGAACTTCGATGAAAAAAAGAAGAAAGAGCATCCGTTTTGAAAAAATTTTCAAATTCATTAATGAGGAACGCATTAAGGGTTGCTAAGCCAGAGATTTTCTTGATTCCGATCGGTTCCGGCCGGTGACCGTCTTGTCAACGAATGCCGCCATCTTGGATCGCGGGAATCGTTAGGATCAGGCGCGCAAGGACGCATAGCAGCGCGAAATTGACTCACCTGTGTTATAGACATGAAGTTCGTCTACTATACCCTCGTTTCCACCGCCAAAAACGACCATAAGATCCTTAATGGCTACCGCCCTATGCCCATGTCTGGGTCTTGGCTGAGGCCCGGTCGGATTTGTGATCCGCTTCCACTTTAACATGGGTGCCGCCATGATGATCGTCGATCACATCATTTTCTCATGCCGCGCGACTATACACACTGTTTCCCCCAGAGCCAACCGAACGTCCCCCGATGGCACCAAAATCGTTTTATCTTTCTTTTATGTTAGAGAGAAAAAAAACTCTTTCTTTTCTTTTTTTTTTGTTTTTTTTTTTGTTTTCTCCCCTAGACTTCTTATCACTTTCTTATCTGCCGACGAAAAATTCGAAAATTTCTTTGCACCCACGGAAAAAAAACTTGCCGCTTTCGATATTCCCAACACCGTCTCGATACCGTATCTCTTCGAGACTCTAACCTCCCTTACTTCGTGATTTCAGATAAATTTTATATTTATATTACTTCACTTAATTATGATTAACGAAACGGACACTTTGAACGTCTATAAGAATAACGTTACGTCGAATGGAAACTCGGAAGATCGAGAAATTGTGCGTAACGTTAACACGTATACACGGAGGACGCAGAGCGCGTATTTACTCGCACGATGTTTACGGCACTGGTCTCGCGTATTCTAGTGTGCCCGCTTAGCGAACGCCAATGGCTCGGGCGTGTATATACTTTTCACGTTGCACAATCATCCTACTACGAGCTAACAGTAATAACAATCGATAGATTCTTATTCTACAATGATTTCTTGATTCAATGAACCTTCATATTGTCGACTTATACCATTAAGATTTCTTCGGAAACTCCCGTCAAACTGACGAAAAGCGGCGCGCCAAAATTTTCACTATAAGCGAATTGTCACTAAAACCACCCGCGAATACCAATAAGACAACAATCAAAACACGGAGGGTTTCACCGTTAATAGATATGATCGAATAAATTTATTCTAATCAACGATCTGACGGCACGCACAAGCGGCCTCCGTGATCTTCGTCCATCATTGCACAGGACTTGCATTGGTAAAATTACTATTTGTTCTACCAACTGAAATAAATACATAGGGACTTTAGATTTCATCGTAGATGCAAACGATTATGAACAAGTTATAATATACCAAGTGAAATGGTTTTGAAAAGAAATCGTAATATCGTGAGATAAGACGATGGTAAGCCTCGATGAATTTTAATTAGGCTATTTTTTATCTCCATAATACTTTTCAATATAATATTTTTCTATAGAAATCCTATAGAATATAAATCCTATAGGGTTTTACGTCATTATTTTTTAAGTTTCAGAACTAATTTTCCAATTGATCGTACTTGTACCGAACTTTTGTCCCGTTGTAACTTGAACACGATCAGAATTGTTTTCGTATAACATATTCTATTAATTTCTTTTATTTTGAATTCCATTTGTTTACTCTTACCGACAAGTACTTTCCATTGGTCTTTCTGATTTATTCTGTTACATGTCACTAGACTAGTTAAAAATTACTAAATTGAAAATCAGACCTAAAGCGCGGTATTTCAAAGCAAATTTGAATATACGAAATTAATATAATTTAATATCAACAATATATTTGTATAATTTTCTTTCTTACAACGTAATTGTTTTAATATTTTTACTATCAATTAATAATTCAAGAAAAGCTTATATGGAATATATAATAATATAGTTAAAATATATTTCTTCATTTGTCAATATATGTATAATGGTTGAT
Organism: Vespula pensylvanica; assembly: GCF_014466175.1. NCBI lineage: Eukaryota > Metazoa > Arthropoda > Insecta > Hymenoptera > Vespidae > Vespula > Vespula pensylvanica. Next base: position 1,064,738 of record NC_057705.1, read on the forward strand.
ATGAATTACTTCAACAAGTACTTATAGACCATTTATATATTTTCGAAAATTTGAAAAAAAAATTCAGCTTTAAGAAGAAATACTTGCGGGCAATAGTTTTCATAACATATTAAATTGAAGTAAATTATACAAATTGTAAAGAGATTACTTTGGAAATCTCAATAATATAAAAATGTTATCTTATAACTACTTCAAGTAATATAATATATTACATATGTATCTTTAATCCAATGCATTCTTTGCCAATTGCTGCAACTTCACAAATTCTGCATAATGAATCTTTATACTGTGGTTGATAACTTGCTCCACAAAGTGGACATTTCACTTCTTGTTTTCCTCTGTAAATCGGTGTGAATGTGCTTGCACATAAAGAGAATGGATTATGTTCATCGTATGCTAATTGATGCTCATCTGTCGGATTTTTATCACATGCCTGAGAGAAAAAAATATAACAATTGAATTTCTTCCAAGTTTTGTCAAGTAATAAATACAAAATTTACCTGTAAAAGTTTCCGAACTTGCTGTGCTAATTCAGGTTTTGGACCAAGTTCAAGCAATCTTCTAGCGAAGGAACCAGCAGTTTTATAATTCTTCAACTTGAAAAACATATTAGCAGCTATTCTTAAAGTTAAAATTTGATGAACCGGTTGTAGATTACAATGAGTAAAATACGCCGCCATTTCACAAATTCGTTTTTGCTCTGCTATTGTATTTTTTGGCAAATTTTTTCTTTCCGTTTCCATTTTTAAACCTAAAATATATTCTCGACATATCTGAATTAGTTGTTGAGCTTCAGCAATATCTTGTCTAGTATCTACAATTAATAATGGAATGCTAAGTAATATTGCTTGGAGTTTTTCTATAGCTTCTGCAAACTTCCCTCCTGTTGTTAATTGATAACAAACTTGAAGTCTTTGAACTAAATCTGTAAGATGTAATCCAACTGCAGGTAAATTATTTTTGGGTGTGGCATCTTTCCAATTTCTTTGAGGATATCCATATAAGGATAATATATTTGGTAAACATGCAAACGATGTTTTGGAACGAGCATACGTACTTAAGAAGAGGGATTGATACGGTGCAAATTCAACTATACCGACTTGATTATTCAACAATCTGAAAGCTGTTTCAAAAGATCCAGCCAATATATGATCTACAGTCAGCTGAGAATTATTGATCCAATGTTGCGTTGGCGACACTCCTCTTGTTGGAAGAGCATAATAACCATCTTCAGATATTGGCATTGCATTTTCAATTTCAGGAGGAAGATCTACATCTTCAACATCCCAGCCTGCAGTTTCTTCACCTTCTACAATAGCGTCTACGTCAATACCTTCTTCATCGTCAATTCCTAACTCTTCGTCGTTGCCCCAACCGTCTGCAACTATGGCAATATCATCTTCTGGAGCCAAAGCTGCAGCCACTTGGCTCTTGCCACGAGACATCATTGCACCTTCGAAGAATCCTTTTGAAACAGTCAAGAGTGGCCAATTATTTTCAGCTTGTTGAATAGGTACTGGTGGATGGAAATATACAGCTCCTTTTTCAAGAGCTGAAAGTTCATCTTGCATGGAACTATATTGAATGTCATCATCCTCGTTAGAAATTCCATGAATTTTCTCTGTGACATAAGCCAACGATGCTTGTCCCGAGTTCTACAATACAATGATAAACATAAGCAAATCGCAATACATATATAATATTTTTAGAGGTGATAGGAATTAATATTTATAAGTATACCCTTAGGATCTTTGCTCGTTCGTAAATATCACCAAGTAGTAAACTGCCTTGATACTGTCCAGATACGTCTTTTCGAATTTCTGCGATCTTTATCATTTTACGCAATTTTTCTAAATTGCCAGTAATGAGATAAAGAAATGATAATTTCTCAAAATTCTTGGTTCTTTGATAACACATTTCAACAACTTGATGATTGCCTTGCATTAAAGCAGCTTGTGCTAAACTTTCCCAACACGTTTTTTGATCTAAAGATCTTGCTGCCTCCAAGGCTACTTCAATATTACCACATTCAAGCGCAAGCCCGAATCTTGTTTTTTCATCTTTAACGAAATGTAATGCAACTTCTGGATACCCTTTTTGTTGCAAATATGCTATTATGGATTGACCGACGAGATTTGCTGTACGAACCATATGCAATACTTCTTCGTATTTTCTGTTAATAAGAGCTAGTTTGAATTTATATTCTGTTGGATCTATACGTAGGATTCTTGGTCTACATTCTCTGTCAAGACAATATACTTGATTTCCTTTCACTCTCGTCACATAAATTGGTAAATCCAATGTACGAATAATACCATGATCACCATTATTAATTGCATATTTTATATGATTGCTAGTAGTATATATAAATACTCCAGAATCATCCCAAGCTCCTGATTTTACTCTTGTATTTTCATGAATGGAGCATAGAGATTCTAATCTGCGATTGCAAATATTAACAGTGTGTTTAGCCAATAGAGCAACATGAGACATGTCATTAGACCAAACAACATATCTACATTTTGAAATCTTTACTTCAGCTAAAGTTCTTTTTTGTTGGACATCAAACAGCGTCACTTGGTCTGCATCTCGTAGAACTAACATGCCCGTGCCAGCATAAAATATTTCGTCGCAATTTGGAATCTGTACTTTCTTTGTTACTTCATTTTTTAGATTTTTTATGACCAACTAAAAAAAAGAAAAATTGTTATTATCATTTAATCTACAAGCGATGTGTACCTTATAGATAAGAAATTGTCATACGGAATATGCTCTATCTAAAACTGCGAAACGATTCCTAGCAACCCAAATGGCAGTAACACCAGAGGCACGTTTCGTATCAGCATCTATATTGGAATCACTTTCACGTGGTATCATATAAAGATCGTAAGTACTATTCTCTATATTAGCCGGCAATCTTGTACATATCAGAACAGCATTTTCAGCTTGATTGTACGACATACTGTACGGAGGTATCTTTCCTGGACTACGAATTTGCATCACAGAGGTATCTTTCGAAGTGGTGAAATCTAATTTGCGAAGGAAACGTTCCTTCACATAGTACAGAAGATTTCCATAGACTGCATAAGCTGGTCGTTCCCTCTCTAATTTAAAGATTATCATACCAGAGTCATGACCAGCTGCAAACAAATTTAAAGTAGGATGTGCAGCAAGTACCCAAAATCTTTCGTGTTCTCTTCTAAATGTATGCAAGCATGTACGCTTTGTCATATCCCATACTCTTATGCTTTTATCTTCAGAATTAGATAGAATTAAATCCTGTCTCGGATGGAATAGAACACATGAAACATTATTATAGTGACCTCGGCAAGTATCTACCTCCCAAGCTTTAGCATCGTTCATGCGCCACATCTTAATTTGACGATCGTCTGCTCCAGAGACAATTAATGGTAATGTCGGATGGAAATAAGCCCAGTTAACACCTCTGTCATGACCTTCCAAAACATGTTTGACTACAGCATCAGCTTGCCCAAACAGATCTGTAGCCCCAGGATTTTTTAAATGATCTTCTAAACCACCTGGTCCAGGTGCTACATTTTTTTTACGTAATCCAGATATGTCCCAAACTCTAACAGATTGATCCAATGAAGCTGATACAATGATATCTTCGGTTGGATGAAATTGTGCACACATTACGTAATGATTATGACCAGTTAAAACGCAAATACAAGTACGACTCTGCCAATTCCAGATACGTATAGTCTGGTCATCAGAAGCACTGAGAATCCATGGATACTCTTGATGAAACATTGTAGTTCTAATATAATCCAGGTGGCCTAATAATGTAAAAATACATCTACGTTGCTTATAATTCCATACTTTGATTTTATAATCATCGCCACCAGATACAAACAGAGGTTGTTGACTATGGAAACATATTCCTCTTACAGGTCCATCGTGTTCATCAAATTTATCCAAGAGAGTACACATGCGATAATCCCATAATTGTATAACACCATTGTGTAAACTATAATATAATATACGTCCATATATATTTTTATTTTATTATTATATTATGTTATTATAAGTATGTAAATAATATATACACGTATATACATAGAGATATATAAATCAAAAAAGTTTTAGATAAATATATAACACCATTGTGTAAACTATAATATAATATACATCCACATATACCTTTACTTTATTATTATATTATGTTATTATAAGTATGTAAATAATATATACACGTATATATATAGAAATATATATATATCAAAAAAGTTTTAGATAAATGATTAAAAAAATAAATAATTACCTAGCAAGAACCCACGGACGTTTTGGATGGAAAGATAAGCCCTTTACTCGAGCTGATTTTGTTTCAAATTTGGTTAACATTTTGTTAATTATAATATAATTACAATAATTTTACAGATGTCAAGAATTCTATAAAGTCACAGGTAACAAGACACGTCATTTACACGTTATTAACTAGAGCGAAGTTATAAATGATATAGATCGTTCTATGTGTACACTCATATGGTTTATTTTGATTACCATATAGCGCCAGTAGAGGGAGATCGAAATATTGAGCATATGCGTATCTGCCTTTTTTGTTCATGACCAATCGAAAATGGCGAAAGTTTATTACGATTTACCAATAATCACGCAATGTCATCACGTGGTACGTATTACGTATATACATCGTATAACCTTAACTTACTTCCGACAAAATCATAAACGGAAAATCTTACATAATTTCATATTAGAATTTTATTATTTGATAAACAATTATCGTTTAAGATTATATGAGATATATTTAAAGAATTTTTATTTTTATTTAATATACATTCTAGATTTGGACTTTCCTATACAGGCGGATAAATATACATGTAATTGTTTGATGCCAAATTGACTATATTGGCTGAACTTCATATAAGAATTTAGATTATTAATTTAATGGTATTTGTAATTTTTGTGAGTTTCTGAAAAAAAAAATTAAATCTTACATATTATCTGATTTTCTGGAAAGTTTCAAATAAACATCATTAATCACCAACTTACTAATTCTCGGGTAATTTAATACATAGAAAAGTACTGACAATCCCACTGCCATTTGGAAAAATGGAGCTATACCAGCACGTTCAGGAAATACATATTTATGTTGCCAACGCCAGAATGCTGTAAAAGAAAGAATTTTCATTATCATATTTTATTTGTTAGTACATATATGTTAATAGTTAAGTTATATAATAAGAATTAAGATTAGGATTATCTAATAAAAGAAAAAAGTTTACTTCGAGAGCACGCTGATACCATAGCTTGAGGATGAAAATTTCTTCTACGAATCCAAGCTCCAAGTTCACCTAATTTAACGTCACAAAAGGAAGTATCGGCTGAAAAAATGTAATAAAAAATATATATATGTGTATGTGTGTATGTGTGTGAACTATATAAAAAAAAATTGGATACATATAAAGAATATATTAGAAGTAATATAAAAAATGATACATACGTTTTCCATAGTAACGTGCTGGATCATAAGGACCATGTTTTGCTCTGTCATATTCAGCGGGATAATCTCCAAAAGCCATGACAAATTCTTGAAAAATTATTTCGATCGAAGACTCGACCCGTCTTGATACAACTACTAAGTAACCAACATACTACTTATATTCATGGAATATATGAATTCTAGAAGTGTAACTTCGATCCAATAATTTTCGTTATCCTATTGGTGGATACTAATAGCCTATCAAAACGCTCCAGAATAGACAAACAATTTTTTTCTTTTTTATTGTAAATATTAATTTTATGTCATAATAATTTTTCAACCATTTAAAATTTAGTACATAATTTTTAGTTAACATTAAATATAAAATAAATAATAAAATAAAGTTAGAAATAAATTTAAAATAAAAAAAGTTTTGAAAGATCATGATTTTTATTATAAGAGAATTATGAGGGAATAGGGTATAATAGGTAATAATAAATGCTCAGTTTACACATATCATAGTATACTATAATTTAATTTACTTATTCAAAATATGTAAAATTTCAAATCCATTGGACCAAGGAATGATTGTTGCTTTTACTTTACAAGTTTCATTATTTTTATATTCATTCAATTTTTTTAAAAGCGGATAATCCATTCTAGGAAATGCTAAATCATTTTCTGACAAACGTAATACCGGGCAAAGATCATTTTTCCCATCTCCAACATATACAATTCTTTTAAAATGAATTCCTGCCTCCGATCTTTCCTTAATGTAATTTTCTAATATGTGTCCTTTACATAAATTGATCATGCTTAGTTTACAAAAATCTTGAACATGATACATTTTTATCTGTATCATACCATCGTCAGAAACATATGCAGGATTTGTAAATACTTTAGTAATTAAATTATCCAATTGTCTACTCTTCAACCATATATCTATTAATAAGGAATTGGAATCACTGATAATAATTATTTCATATCCAAGAGAGTGTAATTCCTTTAAAAGAATATCAAATCCTGGAGTTGGCGATATATTGGTTATAGCGGCTTCTATTTCTTTTAATCCAATTGAATTTTGATGAAGTAACTCAAATATTTTTTTCATATATAACGTCCATCCGTTTGTAAGATATAAATTTTGTACCTCATCAGTTAACTGATCTTCTGACAATAAGTTACGAACCACAAAATCAGTATTGTCATCAACAATCGTATGATCAAAATCAAATGCAATTAGTGTAGGCAAATCCATCTATGAAAAAGTTACATTATTAATACTTTTAAATCCTATTAATCTATACTGAATTAGTTTACATGTTAATAAATAATTGGAGTTGGGGTTATAATTATGTAAATATCACTAAAAAATTTTGTAGAGATTATCAGATGATTTAAAAAGTTTAATTCATAAATAGTTAAAATTATTATAAGCGTTTTCTTGATTCTTCTCAAAGAAAAATGTTTCAATCTTAGCTTTTTCACTTTTCTTCATATAATTAACAAACGTATTTAATTCTTTATACGTATGTACCTTTTCGATTAATATGTCGAAGTAAAGTATTTTCTTTTAATCTAATAGTTTGTTTTATATATTTAGTATCTAGATTACAATTATAAAGATTAAAGATAAAGAATAACGAAGATATCACCCAACCCCTACGCGTGAAAGATACGAAGCAACTGGAGGGAAAGTATTTAAAACTGATTATCAATGTTGCTTTTTTAATGGTTATGCCAACAATGAGTACGACCGTAATCTTTTGCAGATTTTGATGTACATGATCTCATTTTAAAGAAAAAGGTTTTAATGAGAATATGGTTTTTTTGAATTTTTGAAAAAGTTTTGTATTCTTTGGAAAAAAATCGTGTCAAAGAATGATGTTCTTTCGAAAATAGATTATAGGTAAAAAATAAAGCTCTTTCAAAAATTCGAAAAAGCCGTACTTTCGCATAAACCTTCATCTACAAAACGAGACCTCGTTTATGAAAATCGATCAAGAATTACGTTTGGATTCACTCTTGGCATAAAGGCTGTTTTAGAGATTTTTCATGAAAAAAATTCCCTATAGTGGCGCCTTTTGAATATTGCGACAAAAGAGAAGAAGCTCGTACTGACGCTTCAAACTTTCGTATAAATTCTCGAATAGTGTGCTTTGTTTCTCTAAAAAAACGATCGCATTATTTTTTTTCTGTGTTTTTCCTAGTAATTGTAATAATATAAAGTGGACTACTTCTACAAATACTACTGTAACAACAATAATATATAATATTAAAATGTAACAAGAAAAATGATAAGAAGAAGAAGTAGAAGAAGAGAAACATTTGTATATAAAAATATTATATAAATCATATACATCTTACATATATGATAACAGTGATTTATAATAACGAAAGAAGAAAGAATATAATTAGAAGAATAACATACAATATAGCCAACTTAGTCGCTGATATCTCACAAGGATACGTCCTTCAGATTGGACGCATTCGCTGTATTACTACGCGTAGTTTTTTTTTTTATGCGTATTACAACAGATCGAATTTGAATCAGTTATCTTTCGCATTACGACCTCTTTTCTCATACAAGTAAGTTTGAATAATTAATATTTTTCATAGATATACGAATTTTATTCTCGTCCTCATTACCAATCAGTCATGCAAATAATATAACGAAGAAGAAAACATTTAAGCAACTTTGATCAGTGAAACAATTGTTTCATCATTGAATCTCAACTACTCTATTATTTCGTTATTTCATATTAGGATAAATAAAATGAGATTAGAATAAACGCTATTTTCGATTGTTTTACATTTATTTAAGATAAGTATAGCATTACTTGAACTTTACTAGTAATTAACAATTATGTAACGATAATTCCTAACCCTCTGTATAATCGCATAAAAATTACATTAATACATATTTAAGCCTAATAATACATTATAAACGCTTACATTTTTAATTCTGCCGAAATAATTTACACTTTTTCTAATCTTATAGTTATTTAAACAATCTGCATGTACGTAGAGATGTATGTTCGTAGTGAACTAGTAATTAAACAATAGTACACAAACTCGAATATTCCAAAATTGATATTAAACGATGAACATAAAGTAATTTTAATTGAAAGTTTCAATACTTAAACATTTTGAATTCGCAGTTGTGGGAAAGTGTAATGTTAATAAAAACAAACTTTTGATTGACTTTGGGGGTTATTGAATCAGTCTTCCTTCGTACACGCAACAGAAAAGATCGAAGCTCTCTATTCTTAAAGGGAATAATTTTTAAATTAATACTTCCGATAATTTTAGTTATGTTAAAAAAAAAATAAGAATATACGATATTAAATAAAATAATATTTAAATAATAGTAAATTTCGTAAAACATTAAATAACACGGAACACTCGTAAACATAAAATAATTTTAATTTATTTCTTTTCGATTTTAAACTTGAATTGACATTCATTGGTTATGTGTGACGACGACAAAGTCGAGCTTTTGAGCGCCCTTGACAATTACTAATTCTGTTTTGCTTTCAATTTCGACGAGTAAACATCGCAGTTCTCGGACCACGCGCTTATAATTATATGCTTACATGACCTCTTTGTTACTACTTATAATATCACTCATTCATACAATATTCTATACGATTTGTTTTGTTTCAGAACGAAAAGGCGTAGTGGGGGTACTCTTCCACTCGTGACGACAATATAGACGGACCGGCTTTAACGGTAGGTCCAATCTTGCTTCGAATTCGGACGAGTGCGCATTGTAGACACATAGCACGCGTTTTCCGTAAGTAGTATCAAAGAGGTAATGTAAGTACATAATTGGATCACACATTCATTCAATAATCTATACGGTTTCTATCTGTAGAATGAAACGGTGTGGTGGGGGTACTCTGCCACCCGCGAAGTGATATAAGGCGGCCGCCTTTGACAGTGGGTCAAGTCATGCCACGAATTTCCAGTATTTACATCTCAATCCTCGTAGTACACACGCTACGCAAGAAAAAGAGAAGCGTTAATGTAAGTATATTAATCGATCACTCATTCATTCAATAATCTATACGATTTCTATCTTTGTAGAATGAAACGGTGTGGTGGGGATACACTGTCACCCGTGAAGTGATATAAGGCGGCCGCCTTTGACAGTTGGTCTATTCATGCCACGAATTTCCACCATTCAAATCTCAATCCTTGCGGTACGCATGCT